>NC_064226.1:9493250-9796848 GCF_023101765.2 Spodoptera frugiperda | reverse complement strand
GTGACAATATTGTTTACACGCTCATCATTCAACCAATGTTCTGGGTTTATTGAGTTACATTGTAATATATAACAGCCTGTAAACTGTAAAAATAATAATGACAAAAAGACATGGGAGTTTTAGCAAAGAATTCCGACTTATTTTAACACTCGACAAAAAGATATTTTTATTTAGGCGTAGATAAATTCTAAGAGTTCAAGTGCCTCTTTAACGTATGTAAGTGCCGACGTTAAATAGGCAACAAATCTTATTAAAATATACGATAGCTACTTAAATAAAAAGCATTTTACATGTTAAATTGGGTCCTTAAGAGCTCTCTTTATAATGCAGGGATGCTCCAATTTCTAGCATATTGTGTTATCGGGTCTCAGAATAGAGACGAGCTCATCTTATTACTGAGGTACCCTGAGACTTAACAAATTAAGCATTTTCAACCCTCAATAAAAAAGCTTGTAACACCTTTCCATTCATAATTGATTCAACCATCTGAGCATGAAGTAGTGACCTAATAAAGTATAAAGGTGTTGGTTAATGTTTAACTGAAGGACCGATGACCGCCCTAAAAATACGATAAGGAAGCTATCACTCGACTGGTTATCGGCGCGGCAAAGATAGGACCACCGTTCATGAATAGTTAAAATGTGAATCTCTAAGGAAATGTCCACATGATACAGAAAAGTAAATACCAAACCACGACTACGCGTCTCGCGGAAAACTCAATATTCCAAATTCAGCAAAGCTAACTGCTACATAAAACATTGCGGATTCAGTCGCCGATAGAGTTGTTGTTTAAATAAAAATCAGTTTCACGGGATGTGCAAGCTCTTTAGATGTTCGTGTGAGCTCGGGCTTATTGTGATGGAGGCATGCGCGGTGCGTGGCTAGCAGTCGAGCCTGGCTCAGTGGCATTCGGCGCGAGGCGAGGCACGCGCGCGACTCCAGCCGCCCGCCGCTCTCACCGCGTGCATACTTACGTAAGTCACGTGAAAATAAAAAAATAATAAACTTCACTCCGAACTGTCAGTGAGCTCGCATGTGGTTTTAAAAGTCCAACTATTTTTTATAAACACATTTAAGTGGAAAGTGAGTGAACATATGATTGTGTTTGTTTGACATTTTGTGTGCCAATACGGACAGTATAGATGTTTGTATGTAAGAACGTGATGTTTGGTGAGTACACATTTGGTGTTAAGGGAATCTTGTATGTATCTAGTAGCTGGAAGTGGGATTATTGTACTTTTCCATTCATTCGCTAAATAAATAATTCCGAGGACGTGTATATAATAAATAACTGGTAATTTCCTTCGTAACAGTTTCTCTCGATTGGTTTGTAACTTATTAATAAGGAATAGGTAGATAAAAGTTTGTTGAGTATAACGAGCTTTTATAAAATTTAAAATATTAAAATGGAGGTATTATTTGATATGGGGAAAAATATAAAAACCGGGGTGTAAAATAATCAAGATAAATCTACGTTCTATATTTGGGTTTCGGTCTAATTTATTCCTGTCTTCGTACTTATTGAATTCGGCTCCGGTGCTCCTCTTCCAGTTTTGATCTGAAACGGAGCTGTTATTTGAACTGTCTCTCACTGAACTGTGAGTGGCGTGTGTTCTTTATAGTACGAGATATTTTCTCACGAAAATCTTCGAATATTTGAATATATTTTCAGCACTTTCTTCTTCATAGAAAGTTTGGTATTATTTTTCGCTACAGTTGTTTAAGAATATATGCATGTCAACAGTTGTGTTTTCTGTTAAAAACATGAAAGTATCAAACACAAGTTTACAAACAAAACATAGACTCATATTTCCTTCAACGTCAAACTTAGAAGATGATCCTCATTGAAATTCCTGAACGAAACTCGTAGATTAATTCATAAAACGGTGTCCTTAAACAATTTATCAGCTATAAATTCTAATATCTATTATGAAACAATGTGTAAGATAAGATGGGCTTTTAAGAGCGTCTTTATTCTAAGAACGGAGTCAAGTGGCTCTCAATCTGTCGTGGACAATCTGTTTATATTAAGTCAAAATTGATAGGGAGATTGTCGTAAATGTTTTCTTATCTTTAGAATTGGCGCAAACGGGCCACTGACCGGTGGCTGTCGCGTGCTTCGGCCACTTTTGTAACAGTGCAAGAAGCGAGCGATAGCCACTGATGTTCGGAAACCACTACATATTATAATCTCTGCTGTGCAGTCTTACGATGGACTCATGGACACGGAAAGTTTGTTAGTATCATTCTTAATACGCAGACGACGTAGACGACACCGCCGCCGACTACATTGAGTATATCTAATGTTAATTGGTCCTACAGTAAAATATAACATACACATTGTGTGGCCCGTAGCGACCACAAATGGCGAGTCGCGGACACTTCTATGGCGAGTGGCCGCTACTGGTTACACGTGGACGGAACGTCTATACAAAATGAAAAAATGTGTTAAGTGGCTGTCGCTAGCCACCAGTAGTTGTGGTCTGTTGCCCGTTTGCGCCGACCCTTAGTATAACAATAGATGTTGAATTCTGTATTTACAATGTCTATTCATCTCTGTTTCATTGGTACAGACGCAAATAGGAGAATTTAGCATTAAGTCCTTGAGTCTATCAGTGGATTGGGGAATTGTAAGGACTTTAGAGGCCGAAATTATGCTTTGGATTAGAATCTGAAATAGAAGTTAATGCATTCTGCTCATTGAATGTATCCGTATTATTACCTAAATATCTCTAGTAATAAGTTATGGTAAAAGTACTACTTTGGGGAAGACAAAAAAGGAATTTGGAGACTGGTACCGTTGGGCGATTGCAGGGTAAGGGAATCGATTTCCGGTCGGGCTCTTAACTGCAGCTTATACATGGTATACATGGTATCTTCAGGAGAATTTTTAAACCTACTTAAGACTCCCGTGTGGGTTATGAGTATAGTTAATATCTAATTAAGGTTTCTTCATTGGTGGATTGTTTTGACGATCAGCTGTGGAGCAACGTGTCACCGGTTCTATTCCTACATTATTTGAATTACTATAATACTTAAAGTCTATAATTTCTTCTATATAATTTGAGTAACTACAATACAGGAAAAATAAAGTGTGTTAGCCACAACATACTGAATATTTTTCGATCTCCAAATTCATCATCATCATCATCAACAGTCTGAAAGTGGCCACTACTGACCAAAGGCCTATTCTCACACGGAGAAGGTTTGAGCATTAATCACCACGCTTGCTCAATACTGGTTACCGATTTCAAACTTATCACCAGAAATTATACGCCCAGATTGCCTCAAGATGTTATCCTTCACCGTTTGTCAGTGGTGTCTAAATAATCTTAGAAGGTATTA
Source organism: Spodoptera frugiperda (assembly GCF_023101765.2). NCBI lineage: Eukaryota > Metazoa > Arthropoda > Insecta > Lepidoptera > Noctuidae > Spodoptera > Spodoptera frugiperda. The sequence goes on along the minus strand of NC_064226.1, from coordinate 9,793,503 downwards.
TAACTCGGAAAAAGTCATATTGATACTTTGACGTTGGTAGGTTTTGAAGCTGCATACTCATGCATGAGAAAGGGGCTTAAACCTCCGGGCCACTACGACTTATTCAAATTGAAAATTCATATTATTTCTTTAAACAAATGGTGAGGCCAATTGTAATTGATGGTGTCCGATTACTGTGCGGTATAGCAATAATTGGACTAAAATGTTGTATAATTTTTTGTAATTGGTGGTGTCTATTAGAACATCTGAAATGAAATTTGAAATGAAATTATTTTGTAACGACAAGTCCAATGGCCACAAAAGAGCACTTTCAGACGTTAAAATATAAAGAAAAATCTATATGAGGTCGGTATTTCCTAACGGACTATTCTGAAGAAAAATGCCGAAACAAACTCTGAGGTAAATCAATAGTTAATTACATAATAACCAGTTAGTAGCCCTCCTTTCATGTGCTATTAGCTTAAATGGTTTTAACTTGTATTATTAACCGCCTTATGTAATGGTGGAAAAGATATATGTATAGTGGTCTTTGAAGATTTCACTTGCTTGTACATTTAAGCTACTTCCCTGATTAAGTTAATGTTGTCATTGCTGAGCTTACTGAAGTTACAATTTGGTCCCGGATCACAAAAAAATATTTTGAATATTTTCGTAGTATTATATGTAATACGGGCCTTAAAAAGTAGCTAGTATTTTGACTTGTCGCTTTTTATAATAATATATTACCCGCGACCTAGTTATCTCTGTGGAGTATTGATCTTTGACAGAATTTGGGATTTTTTTAATTTCTTAGTAATTTTTAATCTAAAATCAATTCACTTTTTCTTACCTTTAAATAAACGTGAAAAGCAAAATTATTTATTAAACCGTTGAAACATGAAAATGCTTCCTTGAAAAGTTATCAGATATTTTCCATTAATATATAATGAGCATAGAAGCTTCCAAAGATCTCTTTAGGGCTTTATGTGAACACAGTACAGTCTAGCAAAAAACGAACGCGATTTTTAATTACACTTCCTAAACATCTAAGCTGAAGTTATTTTAGTCGTGTATGTACTTTGTACTTTGTGGTTATAATAATCGACATCGTAACATGTAGCATTATATAAGGCTTTTTTGAGGGGGTTAAATGATTCAATGACTTCTTCCGCCTTGAGCAATGCGAGAGGGTGTGTCAGTTTCTTACTGGCTAAAAACCATAGAGTTCCTCCTCTGGCCAGTCCGCAGCTCCGATTATATTACGCTAAACATGTGTTTAAGATTGGACAGAAGTGTCTTTGCATAGACACACTAATCCCAGTCAGTCGAGATAAAACTGTGCATACAATAAAAGTAATTGCTACTGTTTAAGGATCATAAAAAAACCTTAATTTTTTTCCTACTTTATTATCTACTTAAAGTAGAATTTCGTGGTTTCAATGATTATATGATTAAAATTGTGAACACAAAGTGTGTACCTACAAATTACCTAGGTTTATGAAATACATAAGTTATAATGTTCTTGTGTAATCTCTTTTTATATTTTCTTAGACATGTTAGGTAATTTGTTAATGTAGGTTAACAAGTTTTTTAGAAGAAAGTAATTGGTGTATAACTTTTAATTAAAATATTAAAACATTAATCAGTTTCTAGGAAAAGTGTAGCGTTATCTTAAGACCTTGATAAAGTTATCGCATCGTTATCCGTGGGCTGGTTGTCGGTGGTATAACTCAAACCGTATCTTACGCGTACAAAGCAAAAGTTATAAATACGAGCTTCTTTACGTATTAAGTACTAGCTATATACATGGCTTTGCTTCTGGAAAATTGTAATAATAACATATTTCTCTCTGGCATGGTGTACCTGGAGAGGTCTATGTCCGACAGTGGACGAGAACAGACTGATGATGATGATGATGGTATACTTTTGCTTACTTGCAAATATTAAATGTGCATTTTCCACAATGGAGCTACATAAATAAATAGTTTATAGACAGGAATCTATACTTGATGTACTTTATACATATAACCAACTACCTTCCTATATCTATCTTGAAAACTGTTCAGAAGCGGGAACTTGTCCTTATTGCTTCATAGAAAAATAAGAGTAACATGTTGTTATGTTAAACATGAGAGGTGATGGCTGCTAAATAGGTCAGACGACACAGCTAATGCACCATTTCTCGTTCGCGGCACTTTCATTTTTTGTATGCAAGTGAGAATGCCAAAAGTTTTGCGCACTGCGTCTCCCTCCTCAGCTGAATATGTATGGGAATGACTTGCCAATTCAAATTCGGTTACTTTATTCACCACATTGCAGTCTTATTGGATTTTTTAGCTCCGATAATCCCCCCGTTTTGTTATTCAAAACTTGAACGCTTCAATTTTAATGTTTTAGTGCTCTTTTATGAACAGGAAAATGTTGTCTGCTGAATAAATTAAAATTTTATGTAAGTATGTTTCACTCAGTACTCTGTATTATTGTTAAATAATTTATATTTATTCACTACGAAGTCGAGGTTTTCATAAAATAAATATAAGAATGGCAGAATTAAAGTTTTTGTCCGACATCGATATGTATTTTGCAGATGTATTGAAATTAAATGGATACAGCTCCGAATTCACGATTATTTTCGCTTTATCTGCGGTAAATAAAATAAATATTCTATCTGTTTCGGAAGGTATGTTTTTATGTTTATTACTTAAATTAATTGACTTCTTATTTCGTTGAAATACAAACATTCCTGTACATTCGTATTTTTTGCTTGACTGGAAGCAGATCTATTGTAGAGCCTAACCTAGCATACTGCTAAACACTAGACACGATTTTAGGCTATTATACAAGGTGTTTTAAAAATATCTGTCACGGCTTTGATTGAAGGCAGTGTTGGGTTCTAAGATCACAATAGTAAATATAAATTATTGACTATGAGTGTTCTAAACACCTATTAATAATAAGACTTTAGCCAATATTTTTATAGTTATTTATACACTATACTCACCCATTATAATTCAGGAACCTACATAAATAAATTAAAAACAACTTTCCACTCCCAGTCTGTGTTCGTTTTCAATATCTAGGTTGGCGCTCATATTTAATTATGACCAGCAACTAAAGCTTTCTGGAAGACCTTCACCGTAATTAATTTGTAAATAAATTATTGCGGGTCCAGTCCAAGTATTAAAACATTAATGAGAAGAACGTTGTTAACGATCTGTGTACGACTACTGATAGTTTTATGTGGCCATGTTGTGTTATTGCTAGTGTTTTGTAAAGAATTCAGTGTTTTATTGGTGTGCTAGTAATGAGGTTTGGACTTTATAGCAGGTTTTGAGTTGAATTTATGTGATTGGTTGATTATGTATTTTTGGAATGTTGATGTTGTTTATGCCCTGATGGCTTGTCGTTCTACGTGGAGGACTAAGAGGGAGGACTTTTTTCAACAGTGGTCGTCTTCCGGCTGATGATGTGTGTATGTATGTATGATGCCCTGACTGTGACTACTTCTCATCTGACGTGATAATTATAATTATGTATTATTGGTCCTATGGTCAAGAAACGAATTTATACTTAAGCCTCGGTGCTTAACTATAAATTCCGCTTCATAATTTTACAATTTCACTGTAGTAACCTTTAGAGAATACGAGAGTAAACAAAATGTAATCTGCGTAGACAAATTCAGATCTATTACGGTACTTTCTACCTACGAAATATTTTATCTTATAAAAATCGGATTATAAAAATTAACAGTGGTGCTTATAAACAAAAATCATACGTATTTACTTTACAACATACGTTCTGACATTTCTATAAAATATTAACACAAGTGCCTATACATACAAGTCAAAAAGTTTCCAAGAATCCATGAAGTAAATATTGAAAGTCTCCAAACGATGATTCTACGAATCTAACATTTCGAATATTGTTACTTTTGTACGCATAGAAACATTTTGTCTGTAACTAGATACACGCCTACATTTCAATTGAAATGTAACTTTGTACTCGAATTGATGTTACTGTAATTAGGGCGGCCCACGCTATGCGTAACCTTAGATAAATTTTACTTATTGTTACGGAAAATACTACGAAATATGTTTGATTGAGGTTATTTAACATAACACTGATATTATATATGCAAAAGCCAGTTCGTTACTATGCTCGTTCTTCTCCATTCGAAGCTACACTTTGGAACAAGCACCTAGCTTCACTGACAGATACCTAGAATTGACGGACAATTAAAATTGACGTTTCAAAAGTGCCTAATTATAGCCCATTATAGTGTCATATTAAGGTTTAATTAAAATAAATGCTTTGACGTTGACTTTGACTATGTAAAAAGAGAAAGACAATCGCGCAGAAGCTAATTTATATGTGAAAATCGTAGCCGAAACCTAGTCCTGTATAATACGTAGAAGTAAGTATATTACACCTGACTACTTACTAAGTTTATAACGTGCAGCAAAGGAGCTATTAGTATGCAAGTTACGGCTACTAAATCCAGCTATAACCCATAATATTCTAACTTACATTAGCTGGGATACTTTACTACCGAAATCGATACTGACCTATTTTAAAGAAATTTAATAGTAAGGATGTCTCTTAAAATATTCATTCTCTGAAATGAAATTCTTGGACGAATGGTCATAAATGGAAACAGGGAAGGGGTCTTGAGATCAATCGCTCTATTCAATAAAGATATTGAGTAGGTAGCTTAGCTATACACTAGTTATAACTATGTATATATAGTTAATAAATAACTACTATATAGTTGTAAATAACAAGCATGCACGAAAAGACTCATGACTGTTGATGAAGCGAAAAAAGTATATCAAATTCGTAGCAATTGGCCTTCCATTGTCTCTGCTTACTCCGTGAAAGACAGGCGTGAGTTTATGTATGCAATAACTACCTTTCCTAACCTATTGATGTATAATCCATTAAATTTTATATCTACATATAGAATGATATTCTACCAAATAACGGCAATGATGATAAGGAAACTAAGCCAACGAATCCTTTTAAGTGAATCACGCAAAAACTATTGGATATGATTTACATAAAGTTACACGGTGAGATAGGATAGACCTGGATTAATACACAAAACCCTTTTCATCCATCCCCGAGACGTGTGCAAAGCCGTACGTGTAGAGCTACTAGTATTATTTGCATATTAGCGACAAATTGTAAGATTTCTAATGCTTTTCACCGTGCTTTAATCAATAAATAGCCTAGTGCTATGTTATGTAATCCAAACAAAGAATGAAATCACACAATGGAGTGCTAACTGTTAAATTACTATCATGCATGTGTACACAATTAGTCTTCGCAAACACAATAGGCTGTGTGGCTATTGTAAAACCACACCGCGGCTTATATCAAACGTGAAACAAAATAAATTATATCAACAAACCAGCTCGTATTTGCAAATGAAGGTAATTGCTTCATTTGCGTTCGCAATCTCGTTAATACATTGTATTTTAATTAATATCTAAATAGGTGTGCTCTTCGGGAGCCGATGCAACATGAGGCTCATTTGAAATCCAATCATATTCGGAATCAAATAACTGCTTTACCGCACCTGTGTGTGGTCGTTAATACAATTGGTATGCTCAGATCGGACACGTTTTAACGTGTAATGTTGGTTTATGGGAAATTGGTTTCCATTTTTTGTTATAATGGTTAGTCATAAAAATATGTCGGCTCTAAAAAAATGTTTTTCCAATTTCGTACGCATTTTAAATTGTACAAAACTAATATAAATTTTTATTTATATAAAGTTGAAAGTATGCTTAGTCACGTTTCGCTGGAACGAATCGCATACTCGTAACACACGCCGCTCGCACGTCGCAGGTGCAATCCCGTGCACAATTATTTCTCTAATAAAATTTGTACAGCCATTGAAACTGAAAACACGCGACCAATTTGAAGTTACACTCGCGGATTTAATTGAATTGGTTAGTTTTTTGCCACAGAATCACGTTGCGTTGTACTGCTATCTCTATTATTTTTAATTACCAATGTTTGACAGTTTGAATGGTTTCGTTTAATTAACAGATATGTAAATATAATTGTTTCTGTGTTTACATGAATAGATTTGATGATTGTTGAATAAAAATTAATAGAAATGTAAATGAATGTATAGCGTAATGTACACGTGTTTATCTAAGTGGAATTGTCGGATCCGAAGATTGGCTCGTGTAAGGGATTTTTTTGATATAGGTTAAGATCATTTATGGACAATGTTTGCTTAATGCTATCCGGAGGGACATTTTGTCCTGTAATTTATTTATGGATCTGGCGAAAAGATTATGTATATTTTTAGAAATGAACTTTCAATATGCATCAATTAGGCAGGAAATAAATCTGTAATAAAATTTCAGAGTCATGATTACTAATAAAATAATAATTTAAAACTTTTTAATCTGAATAAACTCACGACCGCTTTATGATTAACGTTGGTCAAAGCTCAAAGTGGATTTGCCCTTTGAGGTAGTCAATAAAAAAATAAATAAAAGTAAGTGGTACTTCTACATAAATGCTAGAAAACTAAATTACTTTGTATTTAAACTAAAATCTGAAAGTTATAAAAGTTGGCATTAAACTGGATTCGCTTTAGCGTTGCGTTACTTTGTAAGGAGAAGTCGTACTTAGTTAATGAAAACTAAGTTTTAAGCAGTTAGTACCTACTTAGTAGATCCACTTTACTTATCTTTATAACATGTCCATATACGTTGTTCGTGTATTAATTTTACAAGAACATGAACCTGCTTACCACGGTGCGGCATTTCACGATTCTCAGCATTCGTCAAAGACTATGGATAGGCCTAGACTATAGAAATGAAAACATTTGCTTTTTTATGATATAAGCCAGTAAACGAGGTTAAGGGTTGTTGGGGGATCGGGGATCGGGGATTATTAAACCTTCGGTAACCTCACTCACACAATGAAACACAACGCAAGCGTTGTTTCACGTCAGTTTTCTGTGAGGCCGTGGTATCACTCCGGTCGAGCCGACCCATTTGTGCCGAAGCATGGCCCTCCCATATTTAGATACAATGAAAACTGTCTACGAAGCGGCAACATTAAATCCGCCTATTGTTTTTGACGAATGCATGCATTCGTTGAAGTTTATATACCAAAATATTATTAAAATAAACAGAATGAGAGAACTATTACTATACGTTACTATTATTTGCGTCCATATTAATGTTTTCTACATACAATAGTTGTTTACTTTACATATTATATTATAATACAATACCCAACACCTACCAGCTGATTTTCACTATTTTGCTCACGTGAAAATTCGCCTCGGGAAAGTCGAAAACTTAATTAATATTTACATTTCAGAAACTTTATTTCACCAAAATAATATATATTTCGCATTTACTCCCAATTTCCAATTACTCCCCTTCCCAATCCCCGATTCTCCAACGACCCTTAAATTCCTAACCCCCAAAAGGCCGGCAATGCACTTGTAACGCTTCTGGTGTTTCAGGTGTCCATGGGCGGTGGCGATTGCTTACCATTAGGTGATCCGTCTGCTCGTTTACCAACTTACCATTACTACATTAGTTGTGTGATATATTTTAGGTTGCATTGTAATTAAGCAGGTATATTATTATTTTATTACAAAACATTTAGATATTATTGTATGAATGAAAACAAAACAAATACTTATAACATGGCCACTGTGAACAAGAAATTCAGCTCGCACGTTACTCGGGTTGGTGACCATAATATAATTATGTAGGACATAGGCCGATGCCGGCCCTTGATTGATTAATCCTTTAGTCGCCTCGCACAATGGCTACCTATACAAAGTAATAGAGCGGTCTATTTGTAGGCAAATCGATGTATCTCTCTATGTAATATAGGTATTTATGACTGATTAATAATTTGTAGGACTATTCCTAACCATAACTATGGTTGGATGAAAATACGGAGAAGCTGAAACGTTATTTGAGTTCTAAAATGAAGTAGTAGCTTAATCTTACTTTAGTCCTAAAATGAAGATATCTGTCTATATTCATATCCATTGTACCACGACACAGTTGATGCATAAGACGATAAAATAGTGAAATTCGTGTTTATTTTCAAATCCTTCAGTAATACAGCCATGAAACAAATTGATAAAACTAGAGAAGCGCCGCGTCCTTATCCATTATGAAATAACGAAGTTGGCACACACATTGCCGTAAACGACTATAAAATTATATGGCAATTTGATGTACACGGCAATGCAGTCCTAGTAACAATTACGAGGGCGGTACTTTCATAAAACTTCACAAACTTCTTGTAGATTTACGTTCGCGAAGTTTCAGAGAGTTCGGGGCGCCTTGCTCACGGCGACGACGTTTGGATGTCGCGTCAAAATGTTTTGTGAGCTCTTGAGTTAGTGCACGGGCTTAAATAGTTTTATTTTATAATTTTAAGATTTACGTCGGTGTAATGTAGACGTCTTTCGGCTGATGAAGATGATGATGGTGATGATGATGATGTCGGTGTCACGTAGGTATAGTGAATTAAGTAACACCACAGTCATCAAGATTGTTAGTGACTCATATCTAGTTATTTGTAAATATTGCCGGATTATAGCAATTAGACTAAATCAACAAATCACAAAACACAAAAATATTAAACAAAGTAAAACGCCTCGACGTATACCTAGTTTAGTTTTAATCACATCTTTAATTCTTTTAAACAAGCATTAAAACTCTAACAGACGCTACTTAAACCGCAAAACGTTTACGAAAAAAAAGACATTTATTTATATCCATCCGCTATTTCCGCAACTATTTTCGCGCACAACTTTAGAACAAAACCGAATCGCAATTAGCGGGAACGCGGGCAGTAAAAAAAAAAAAACAATCACCATGAAAAGAAACCCTTTTTCTGTGGAAAGCATAAATCTTCCTCGTTCGGGTTCTTCTGGCATTCGAGGGTTAGCTGGCACATAAATAAAAACATTGTTTTTGTTAATTCTATGAAGACGATTAGACTTATTTCTATTTATTTAAGGTTCATTTAGTTTGGGGTTGAAGACTAAGCCATTACTAAGTCAGTGAGTATTGTATGTATAAGTATAGTGTCCAGTAAGTAGTATAATATGTAATGTTCCACAATATATGGTGCGCATTTTACACTAACCAATTTCATCTAAAAGGAATGTTATTCCTGATGATGATGATATCATTATCCGACACACTGATCGACTTGGACATCAAAATATGACTCTGTGCTCCTCATTTACGTGCGCAAACAGTCCACTCACATAACACAGGCTAAGAATTCCTAATAAATATTGAAAGTATGCATTTACTTTAATTTCATAGACACATTTCAAAAATGTTAAAAAGTTACTATGATATAGTCGTGTATCTATGGCGTACGTTTCATATACAAAAGGTGCCTCTCTTTGGAGTCGGAAGTTTGTCACTAAGGCCCAACTGTATCCTTTCCGTCCGCCCTTCTGTTTAAGGGTTCTGTCCATTTTATCATTTTCAGAATACGGTCATTTAATATAGTAACAAAATTAAATAAAGTTAAAGACGAATTTGTCCCTTATCACAAAGGATACATACGGAAAAGGGTGTTACAGTTTATATGACTGCAATGTTGTGTCAGATCATGTCTATGTCTATGGGAAATCATCCGATGACTTCTCCCGCCTTAGACGAGGCGAGAGGGAGTGTTAGACTCTTACTGACTAAAAACCACCCCGTTCCTACTCCTAATTTTCGAGCCGGAGCCCCGGTAAACCCGCTAGGTAGTCCGCAGCTCCGGAAGCTATTATATTTAGTATTAAATTTGCAGTGGGGCTGAGCAATCCTCAGCCAGTCAGAGTCAATAGGGCAAACATTCAACGTGTACAAATCCTTGCAAACCAATTAAATCACTTGTACACATGCCTCTAACAATGGACAGGGAAGCTACACTTCTCAATACCTCGCTCCTTCCATAGACGTGTATAGTTGATTCTATTGACACCACCCTTTGGCATTCCGATGTGAATGTTATTCTGACCTGACTACTATATTGTTGTGTTCGCTTCCGACCTCTACTATGACATTTTGCAGGAGCTCCAAATGTCAGTTTCATAGATATTTTGAGTATAGGAGTGTTTTTAATACCAAGTTTGTTTACCTGTTTTATGGGGAAATAAATCGGTATAGGATTAATAGATAATGATTATAATGAAGAGTCAATGTGATACAAGTTTCGGTACGGTACTAATAATGTAGCACAAACATAACAAAAAGTTTAGTATAGCCATCTAGCGTTCGGAAAATTAATCAAACTTTTAGAGTATTTGCATTATTTATTTTATTAACTATCTATATATCTATATAAGTATCCTTAGTATGAGTTTGCTTTATGTTGAACGAAAACGAAACGAGAGCGCGTTCGGCGCTCTGATTGGTTGGATTTTTCGCACCGGCATTTTCCATTTTCGTTCAACGTCAAGCAAACTCGTACTAAGGCTACAGTGCCAGTACCTATTCTACGATACCTCAAAACAAAAGTTTATTTATTTGGAAAATATTGATTAGTTAGATATTTAACTAATCAGTGTTTAAGACAAACAATAGTTGTTTAACATGAATTGGCAGTTAATTGTTACGTGAGGTTAGAACAACAAGCAAGCAACATCGGGCCAGTGTCGGGTAAACTGATTGCTTACAATACTTTGTTTTGGTATTTGTCTTAGCCGACGGCGACCGTTGTTTACACGATAAAACAATTCTTGTAGCAATATTTTTCTACTATATTTATATAGTTTGGTATATTTATAGATTTATGCATGGTTAGTGATGGAAAAGTCGCTGGAAAAGTCTGTTCTAAAAATTATACTTAAATAAAAAAATATTACAAATACTTTTCCCGAGATGAAATTTCCCTAACTCTAAAAGAACCTAAGATTAAGATCTCGTGCTACTCGTAACCGATTAAATCTTATAGATAAGATTTTAGTAATTACCTAATAAGAAAACCTCAAAGTCTTGTCGGAATGGAAGGATTCCATAATCTAAATCTGATTTCTTCACCGGATTTTCATTTTCTTGAATTCTCTTTCTTGATATCCTAATTTTATCTGAATGGATAAGAATTTAATTTTAGACTCTTTAGAACTTTCCACGAAATAAGTATTTCTATATAGGTATAAAATGGAATTAATACTTGTACGATATTTGTATGAAACTAATTTGTTGTTCTAAATCCATTTTTGATGAGACGCTATTAAAGTACTTTGCAATTTAATAAAATACATTTATTTCAATTTCAAAACAATGAAATGTTCTTTAAAATTAATAAAACTGTAATTAAGAGGGATAAAAGTCACTCGATTAAATGTCGTATAACAATGACAAAAGGCTCTTAATGTAACCGAGGGCGCTCTCTGTCAGCCCTCCCTATTGATGCACAGATACGGGGGACCCTATCAAAATTTAAATGCGGTCCATTTTAGCTGTTTCGGTCGGCGGAATCGTAATGAAAATATCCTTTACATTTACCTATATTAGATTTTTTATTCGACCCCAATCTCGTATTAGGGCAAACCAATTATTACGTGATGGGGATCTCGACATTTCAACTTGTTTCAGAAAGTATAATATTTTCCTTTTCAATATGAAGATTGTGCTTAAAGTGTAGGGTTAGACCGCGTCGCATCAACTCAGCAGAGAAATATAGCGCTTTCATAAAATCCGAGGTGTCATTTCCTTTTGAATAGTTCGTTATATCTGCGCGGTGAACGAAGCCGTGTATAAAAGTCTCAGGTTATTACGAGTCGACCGCGATCCTTCCGCGTCATTGTGGAACGGACGTGTAACAAAATGGACGCGAACACTAAATCTCGGCTGTATAGACAAATGACGTAGTTACAATACTGTATCGTTTTCCAGCCCATACCATTCCGTGATTCCTTCCATGTTTTTGATGTCGCATGATCGTAAACTAGTACAGCTTCCTTCCTATTGAGCGTAAGGATTGAATTCTCCTTTGATGTGTACATAGTATTTGCGTCTATAAATACGGCCGTTACATCGACGTTCGTTTACTAGTCTCCCTTTATTGCGATGTTTTTGTGGCTGTGTGCCTTCGCCAACTTTGTGTCTCTGACAGAAATATTCATGTGAAAACGTTGTAAGCGGGATACTGGTTGATATTATTATTGTAAACAGAATAAGCAAAAACAACGAGTATTTACTGTTGTGTATTCTAGCGAGGGATGTATCCAAGCCAGTTTTGTTCCGCAAAATTCTTGGAAATGTGTTGTTTATTATAATGGAGTGCTTACATAAAGTATTTATTGAGTTTACGGATTGGAAATTTCTCTGAAATGGTTTGGTCTCTGGGATAGTGCTCTGTGTTTCGTATTAGGCCTAATCCTTACTAAAACCGCATAAAAAATAATACATGGAAAGGACAAGAGTGATGAATTCAGAGCGTATGGATGGAGGGGAATATGACAACCACAGAAAAGATGAATCAATTACGGCAGGGGATGTTATGAAAGAAAAGGGGATCTTATAAAGGGATACGAAAAAGTAAGATATGTAACTTAAGGAATAAGAAAATTCAGTAAGAGCACTTCTTTAATGACTAATAGGTTTTTTCTTAACTATAAGATGATGATGCCTTAATTAGTCCAAACACAAATTAAAAAGATAACAACACGATAGCCTATTATTTCTTTAACGTTATTATTTCCAGTACAAATATACAGAGTAAATATTGTACTTGTCTCAACGAATTTGTAAACATAAAAGCGTAAATAGTTTGGTTTATATTCAGGGAGGATTCCGCTACGTGTTAGGAATGCCAAACGTTTGGGCGGAACAAATAATGCTTGTAATTAATACAATTACAAATTAAAAGAGTAAAATGTAAAGTTTAATGGAAACAACATAATATTGTAGTGAAAATTTTCTCTATGTAGAATTAAAATTATCACAAAATTATGTTGCTCCAAATCATTAATTTGCCAAAATACTTTCATGTTATCACCAACGGCTATAATGTACTGACACGTCATGTTCTATAAATAACTCTTAGTAATCAATAAGCAGGTGATTCTTCTCTGTCTGTATCAATTTCAATGCTCAAGCACCCACATCTAACGTCACACACACACATACAAATACTTGGTATTATTCATATACTTTATATCGAGACATAAATCCTCACTTTCAATACTTTTATATCCCATACAGAAGAAGGAATTTATTACGTTTCGATAAATAAGTATGGTATAAACCCTCTTTGTTGGAAGGGTCATAAATCACCCAAATGAACCCGAGCCTCCATTGACAAAAGTAGCATCATAAATAAATAAATAAATACATTCTTACACGGCACCCGCCACTCGTACCGAACTCTTTCAAGTGATGTTCCCTTTGTGCAAATAATGGTAAATAGGCGTTTATACAAACATATTTCGCATTTGTCAAAGGTGTCCCTTTATTGTGATTTGTGATATACTTTCGGTTTTACTGAGCCTTCTTCCCTTTGTAGCATGTAAAATAAAATAATAAATACTAGAGTAACAGGATGTATAAAGCTTTTGTTTTGGTTTCAAGCAAAGCGTCACTAGTGCTCACATTTACGACGCTCACGAATGTGGGCTATCGGGAGGTTATAAAGTGGAAATATCATACAATAGGTACGTACGCGGGAATCGCTATCGAGTTCACTTCAAAGGACAGAGTGAAAGGAACAAGTCGATTGGAAATAATCTTCATTTTCAGGAAGGAATCGTGACTAGTAGACGTGTCATGATCTTATCTAGTGAAGTTGGCATTGAAGTGGTTGTTATATATCAACTGTATGTGGTGAAAGGTCCACCCTCTCATCGTTATGTGTATAGTAGAAAACATGTTCATATATGAACGTATATACTTACGCATGTAATTACATATGTAAGAAAAACCGAATGTGATATACCTGTACGAGTAATTGATATATGGCGCTGATAAGGTCACAAGATCATGCTCAACTATAATAATATGAACGTCTTAAACACAAACAAATCTTTTAATCGGTAAAATCATTCCCTTAAATAGAAGAATACCAAGGAGAATAATAAAATTGGTTTTTGAAAATGTAAACACATATCCTATTGGATACTTTAAGTGTTGGAAAAGTGTATTCCGAGCTCGTCGAGAGTTCACCGTCGTATGCCGCCAAGTAAAATGTTTGCAAGCCAGACTCCAGCAATACACACAAAACGCATCGCGAATGCATTTTCATAAATGTAACGTGTAAACACATTCTACTCTGGAGCAGTTTAAAAAGTCAACAAATATCGCTGAACACTTTACGCTTCATCCAATTCTCTCGAAATGCTCCTCGAACGCTTTAATAAACTTAACTCAGTGCTGTTAATCTTCTAAACTGCGTTTTGCGTTCGCACTGAAACCAAAGATGAACATAGAGATTGAAAAACCAAAGGGAAATCTATTGAAACGGTAAATCAATTTCAGTCCATTGATTCAAATGGCACATTTTATAAATTCGCAGTTAGTAAACATTTTCTTAGAGAGAGAAGGCTTTATTGGGCTATTCCAATATTGACGGATGTAGACTTGCCCATCAGAAATTCTCTTCGGAAATGATGTGCGGAATCGGCAAGTAAAAGGCATTAAATCTGTCTGGAGCTTTCGATTTGCATTGGGAAAATTGCATTTTCGAATCGACGGCGACAAGGAGGCGGCGCCTGAATGTTTGCAAATGTGTTGCAAAAGCTTTGCTTAGAGTTTTGCCCCCAGCGTTGCCACTAGCAATAGGACGCCGTGCCAAGCAAATGACGTAAACCGGAGACACTTGTGGACTTTGTGGCAAATCACATTGTGTTTGGGCTGATTATTTTATGGAATCGTTCTGGTGCCAATGTTTACGTTCCTAACTCGAATAAACGAGACAGAAACGTCTGTCTGCAAACTGCAAGTATTTTTCGCCAGCCCAATTGATGAGATCTACCCAATCTATACCAAGTAATTTTCTATCTTTTTCTAAACAACTCGCAACGTCCTTTGACTCGCAATAATTTATAAACAAAAAGGTTTAAATCAAGTTTGATTTAAAGACTTGTAAGTGGCAGCTACTGTACACTATGAAAAATAAAAAAGAATTCATTTAAAATTTGACAGTGAAAAAATACCAACTTACTTCACCAGTTTTGGGCATAATTTAAATTTCAGTAAAATATAATAAAATTAGACAAAACTAAATTAACAAGAAGAAAACAGAATATACGAAATAGAAAATATAAAAAACATGGAGTGTTGTTACCAGCCTAATTGTGAAGAGTACGCTGTAACTCCGATGCTGGTAGCTCCACCCTGTACCACGAAATATTGTCATGAGGAACCAGCATGCGTGCCATGTCTGCCGCGATGCCAGAAGCCAGTTTACTACTGCTGTACAAAGGAGCCGCCGCCGCCGAAGAGAGAATACTACTGCTGTGCGGCGAAGGAGGTTCCCAAGAGAGATTGTTGCCCACTCCCCCCGCAGACAGTTTGTTGCCCTCCGCAGACAGTTTGCTGCCGTCCACGATCCACACCTCCGCGCCACGACTCTTGTAGCCATGGTGGTGCTCCACCGCCACCACAACAACAAGTTTGTAGTTCTTGCTGTGCCCGACCACCGCCTCCCAAACCAGTTAAAACCAAGTACATTATGCCTTGCTACAGATATGAAGACGGAAGAATTGTAAGTTTTTTAACTTTGCTCTTCATTTAGTACGTTTGTTTGTTAACTATGTTTTTAGTAGTACCTTTATTTCATTTTATTTAATACTTTATTTATATTAATTTAAAGTATCATTATAAACATCCCATTGGTAGATAATGTACAATAAATTAGTACTCATCTCAAACTTCACAATAAAATCTTATATACCTATATAACTAGATTAAGAATGGACGATAATATAGAAAATGGTACCCAATTAGGTATACTATCATACTTTCTACAATCAAAGTTTGGGCATAAAAGTAATACAATTATTTGTCTTAAGCCACCTGCTTGAACAATTCAGTGGACTTATCACATTGCCGTGGCGGGCGTGTCTTTGTAAATGTTTTCGTGGTTCCATTGTTTTGTTGTTAGTTTCAGGAACGGTATGTTCCGACACGTTATGGTAGACTCCCCATGTCAGCATACCGTCGAAACGGAATCCAGGACCAAATCCATGGGTACCGCGGTGCAATCCGCTACTTATGTACAGCAGAAGGACCTCACGGAGTGTGTTGCGTCCACACCTCCGTGGAGCCAATGACTAAAGTGTTCCCGAAAGTCACTCAGGAAGTGTTTCCTGTTAAAAAGAGGAAGGAAAAAAAGTGAAAAATACTCTACGAATAAGTAAAAAAATACTTAACGAAAGCCGCCCTATATGGTCGTCCATTAAATTTTGTAGTATATAAAATATCAAAAATAAACCTTTCCAAAAGAAAAACCAAATAAGAAAAAACAAAACGCCCCTGGCAGGTGTGTCCTCTACCTTCATCTGCACTAAAACGGAACGGAATTCAAGATCACAAATACAATGAATGCGGCAGTGTTTCATACATTCGCAAGTGTTGGCATAATGCGATTTGCAGTGACTACCCTATCGCCATTCCTGTTAGACGAGCGAAGAAATGTGCCGCCGTTAAGTAATAAAGACTCTTCTCGGGTGCGTAAAGTAATTAATAGTGTAGCCCCGTATTTGTTTGCTGTTAACGTAATAAATATTTAGACTTAAAGTAGGCTCATTTAACGCTTTGTTGGTATCACCAGTTTTAACCATGTTTCTATACTTTTGCGAACCTACAGGGAAATTCGCAATGCCTGAATAGGGCGCAACTAACTTGCGTCTGTCTGGTCCGTTGCAGGTGAGAAGGCTACCCGTATCTGCATTCAAGCGCAATGGAATGCAAGACCAAGAGCACTCGAAAATGCTTGGCACTGCGAATTTCCTTGTACGGTGTCCCCGGGACGTGTCCGTCGTTTGTGACGTGCGCGTGGACCCCGTCAAAGTGGCCGATCCCGTCAAAGTACCAACTTGTTCAAAAAGCCCGCTCGGCTGTGTTTACCTGAAGAAGGCTCCTATAGAAGTTTCTCTTGAAGATATATTAGACGAATAACATTATTTTGCCGCCATGTTTGAAGCTTAACCGACACTATAAAAACCAAGGAATGCAGAACTGAGTTCTATGACAAATTGTAGACATTACATAAGAACAGAATAATAAATGGCACTATCTCACGTAAGCGGCTTTCTTCGTATTCTTGGTGCGGTCATGTTGTTGGAGATTTCTTTTTATGAATTTTATAAATAACCAGTTAATTTATTAATGTTTTTTTTGCATTGTTTCAGACGAATCAACCTACGTTGCTGATGCGACGTGCGTGTGAAGTAGCCTGCGGGGCGCGCCCAAGACGGAAACCGTTTGTGGTTTCTTCCTATGCAGCGGACCCTTACAACGAAATACGACGGTTCCATTCTGAAGATGAACGGGTATATTAATATTCAATGAACTTATACTTAGGTATCACTTAAATATTTGCAAATAAGCTATCCGATCTTTGGCTTATCGGTTATGCATAAGTGCTTAAATTATTCTGTGGGAGAATATTAAATCTTGGGTTTATAAAAACTTTCCCAACAAATAACTTTGGTTGATTCCAATTGAACTTGGCGATATTTTATGAAAAATTAATATTCAGTAGGAGGATGGAAAACCGCCACCTGAATTGATTCCCACGCAATATCCTTTTAGAAGCTGAAGCCAAAGCAAAAAGCCGAATAAACGCCGTCGGTGACGCCGAGGAGAAATTCAATTTCATTACAAACCCAGTCAGTGCTAGAAAAATGAATCCGACGTAGACCACAACCGTAAAATGAGATTAGAATACTTTTAATACGACATCGGAAAAGTGTCTGATGAATTAATTTGTCCCAGTGTGATAATTACGCTGCACTAAGCTAAATGTATTATGAATTGCTTTTACGAAACTACCTTGATAGGTATTCGTTTTAAAAACTGGAGAAGTTTACCTATCATCTTCGGTGCCAATGTTACAAATGTACGTAACATTTGTTTGAAATTCCCAAACTATTTATAAGTAACTTGCTCTTATATTGAGGGCCCAAATACTTTTTTTATCTACGTAAAAAAAGAATGTAAATGCTATTTAAAAGAGTCCGACAACGTATGTATATCACATAATTATTACGATCTCATGTGCCCCAACTACCTACGTGCAATAAACAATGACCTCGATTATACCGAAACGGGTGACGTCAAACATCAAACGTAAACGTAACGTAGATAGACATGGTTTAGATAGACATTGCGGCTACCTACGTTTCGAATATACTTACAACCGAAACAACAAAGTTGAAGGAAATTCTTAGGTCCCAGTTTAGTCAGTTGTCTCTTAACCAAATTACTGAATTTGTCAACTTCAAAATGAGTGTAAGAATCAAATTATCCTTAGAATTGGAATTTTAATCAAATTGCTCCACTATTTACGAGCAATTTACGTGAGATTAGACGTTATTTGGAGCTACGACTGTTTGGTGTGTTTTTGACATCGATCGTGCCTTCTCGTGGACCACAATGTTTATTCGGTGAACGCGACATGGGTTCAGATGGGGATTTATTTTCGACTGGGGCTCAAGATACGACTCTTCGTGATTGGACCTGTAATCCGAAGGCTCGCAGAATTAGGCCGGCGGCTCGCTACGCGAAACAACCGCTGACTCGGTCCTGTCTAGTTAAACATTTTATTGTTTGACATACTTGACAGTTTAATTAAAGTTTAATCTCTTAACGTGATGGTTCACTAATCCGCAGCGGTCCGCAGCGGTCCGCAGCGATCCGCAAATTTGACTACGCTCTCACAATTGAATATTCAACGAATTGTACACACCATCACCTGGGCCATTTGGCATCCTTTAACACGAAAGAAAGTTAACAGATCTCTAACTGAATTTAAACTTTTAGCAGTCCTCGTCTAAGCCCAGTAATTAACAGAAAGCGTAGTTATTATCCGAAACACGGAAACTTTCTGGATAGGAATTTGGACTTACAATTCGTGCTTTTTTACCTGCAAAGTTAATTAATTTACGGGATTCCAGTTCACAAACTTATCTGCTTATGCAAATAAGAAGATTGCCGTCCTTCGTAGGGATTTTTAAATTAAATTTGAATTTTATTTGTTAATTCGGGATGAATTCTTGATATTGGCGTTCCATTTTGTTTATTGTTTTGTTATTTTAAGTTTATTTTTATTTTTTTAAACAGGGGAACTGTTGCTACCACTTCGAGAGGAAGAAACCTCCAAAGGAATCACCTGGTTCTGGTTGCACAGCTTTTGGGCCTTGCCAGACATGTTACACAGACTGTGTGTTCGCTCGGGCTGTCGACTCACCTACCTGCTGTTACTATTGCACATGAGTTTCCAATAAAACAATTATATTTGTTACTGTTTGTAAATTATTGGTGTTCGGTTGTTACATTATGCCCAAACAATTTGGCGGCTATATTTGTTAGTAAAGTTTTTATGTTAAATTATTGTTTTATTTCATGAAAACGTTACTGAGAAGTTCTTCGTAATATTACAAACGAGTCACCAATTATTTTTCACGAATCACCCTCCAGTTTTATACAGTACTAGCTTCCGCCCGCGACTCCGTCCGCGCGGATGTCGGTCTTCGCGTGGAAGTTTTATTTCTCCATTTTGAGTAACTCTGACAATGACATCTTATAAATATCTGTTGGACCCAAATACGGCGAGGCCTATAATAATTAAGGAGATCCCTCTATTGAGCTACTGCTGTTGAGCTCGCGTTCTGTAGAATAAAACTGAAAAATAAGGATTTTTTTCTACGTATTTTTCCAGGATAAAGAGTATCCCATTTTATGCTCAGGATAGTAAGATATAATTATACCAAGTTTCATCGAAATCGAACCGTTAGTTTTCATGTGATGCCTGAACATACAGACAGACAGACAGACAAAAAAAATTTAATCACATATTTAGGTTTGGTATCGATCCAGTAACACCCCTTGCTATTTATTCTTTCAATATTTTCAATGTACAGAATTGAACCTTCTACAGATTTTATTATAATATTTTTGATTTTCCACGACAGTACCGAAGCGCTCGGCCCATACCCAACCAAATGAGTGTAACGAAACCATAGCGCGATCTATTTCGATCCCAACGCCAAAGACAACTCGGATTATTGATCTATACTCCGTTCGGGCATTTTCTTTGTACTAAAAGTTTAATTATATTGATATTATTTTTTTCATACCTTTTTACTATTTATTTACTTTTTTTCGATGAATTAAAACAATAACATGAACCGAAGTCGTGTAACGATCGACATAGAATTATCTATACTCCGTTAGAGCATTTTCTTTGTACTAAATGTTTTATTATATTGATATTATCTTTTTCATACCTTTTTACTATTTATTTACTTTTTTCGATAAATTAAAACAATAACATGAACCGAAGTCGTGTAACGATCGACATAGAATTATTTATAAATAATTTATTTCTTATTTTTATTTTTTGATTTTTGAAATAAAAATATATCTATGTCCTTTCTAAGGTTCTAAACTATATCTGTACCAAATTTCAACCAAATCCGTCAAATAGTTTCGGAGATTAATGGTATAAGCATAGAATGTTCGACGTGATTCTTTAATTTGACATAACTTTTTTATTTATGAACCGATTGACATAAAACAAACACTAAATGTAAATTTAAGCATCCCACAATATATTCGTGAAAACCGCATCCAACTCGGATCAGCCGTTTCTGAGATTAGCGCGCACAGACGAACAGACAAACAGACAAACAGACAAACAGACAAACAGACAAACAGACAAAAAAAAAGTTAATTACATTTTTGGGTTCGACATCGACATAACAATAACCCCTGCTATTTTTTTTATTTTTATTTTCAATGTACAGACAGCACTTTTCTACGATTTTATTATATGTATAGATTAACATATTAAACATGAACATGGAGATGCTTGTTATTATTTTTGATTATACTGGACTCGTTAATGGACAACTTTGAAAAAGTGTTATTGGGATAGTAATCAAAAATACTCAATGGTATGGTAACGTACAAAGATTAGATCAATATGTTTACCTAAATAATGCATAAGAAACTAAGAGATCACGAGATCTGGGATCTGGTTCTAATATCCGGAAAATAGTAGAAAACAGTAGCTGTCGTATGCGAACAAGAAGAATATTATTACGAGTAGGTACGCCAACGTATTTGCTATATTATTCTGCAGTACAACTTATCCATTATTTTGTTATTGCCCTATGTCCAATTACCTTATAATTATAAAAATATGAGAGTGAAATGACGAAATACTGATACTGATGGGTACGTATTTATGTATTTAATATCATCTGCCAGATAAAAAGTAGAAGACCCTGAGTCAGAGCGCTATTGCGAACATTGTAAGAAAGTGCTCTGTTGGCCAATAAAAAGTTTGATAGTGTTTAATCTAAAATCACTAGACCATGGACCACTGGATCTAGTTATTTTTTGACAAGTACTATAACTAGGATAAATAGGACTTCATACTACATCAGCACCCCCTAGTGAGCAAGAATATTGGTACCACTCATTGTGAAATGTGAAGTACATGTCGCCTGACCTTAGCTTCGGGGAAACAAACAGAAAGTTGTATGTACGCTACGAAACGTTATTACATATGCTAATACCAAAATTAATGTCCAAGTACATACAACATGATGAAAGCGTTACGACAGCGTTGACGCCCCAAACTTCCCTGGAAGGTTCAAGTGCCGAAGTAATTATATTTTATTACACACATGAACGTAAACCTCTGAGTTACAACCGACAAAACAATCCACTTACGTACTTATTCATTCTTTAGTCTTATTACTTCCAATAACTTTTTAGGCGTGTTCCGTTTCTCGTAACAAATGAACGAAATCTGTACGAGACATAAAGACGAACGATCAATTTGGCGTTATTACTTTGATTCTCAGCTATCAGTGCGTAATAAGGCGTAACAAAGATAATATTTTGTTGCAGACAACACGTCGGCCACAATCCGCCTGGCAATCAATCGGAAAAGAGAAGATCCCGGAGATTTGTATTGAAACCTGAATAGAGTAGTGAGAGCAAGAATTCAGTACAAGTGTGTGAGCAAAATGCGTATAGTGTGTTGTGTGGACAGTGCGTTAGTGTTTGTGTGTTGTGCCGGTGTCTGAGGGGGGCCAATGCGAAGGCGGCGCGGGAAGGGGGCGGGGCGAGGTGTGCGGTGACTGCCCGCTGCACCATGCGACCGCCGCTGCCGCTGCTGCTGCTCGCCGCGTGCGCCGCTTGCACCGCGCAGATTGCGTGGACGCCGATTTTCCTTGACGGTAGCAGTGAGTATTAGTAGATAAATATGTACACTTTTTTGAAAAACTCAATATGCAACATCGAAAACTTATGGAAGATCAACAGTAATGTAGATTGACATGTAAAGTGGTTACTATGTTACAGGATATTTTCTCTATTTCTCTACGCCTTTATATCGATTTCGCTCTATCAGGGCAAGATCGGAAGATCAAAATTCTCTGTTCATAGGCCAAGTGGACTTGTGGACGCAATCATCGTCGGGGTGCGCATGCCCCGGCGGTGATGGCGACGACTGCGCGTGTTGCGTGCGCGACGGGGCGTGTCCCTGCGGCGATGTCGCGCCGACGCGTTGTGCGCAGTGCGGGCTGGAACAGTACTGCGCGAACAGTAAGTAAAATTATTTAAAAAAAAAAGTAAATGCCAATCAGGCGAAACTGTGGACTGATTATCAACCGAATTTTCTTTTATAGTCTTTGGTGTTAGTATGTAGGTAATAATAATTTTATAAAGACTTATTTGCACATTTCTTAAGAAACTTCTGCAGAACCAAAAACAGCTGTTAAAATTCAGTTAATTGACCGTTGTATATGAAAGTCTTAATGGGTTCCACGCTGTATCCACTTAGCTTTTATTTTTGTTCGAGTTTCATTCCTTATTCCGTACAAAATTACCGTTCTCTACAGCGATGTATCTTTGTTACAAGAAATTCAATTATTATCTATGCGGCTGGCAGAGAGCCAAGTTATCATTGATATATTTCCTTTTCTTATACAAAATTAATATTTTTAATTTTATGGTACGATACACAGGATCGTAATAACAAATGTTGGTCTCTATGTCGAAGATTTGGGGTTATCATGTGCTAGTAAACATTTTTATATCTGGTTTATAGTTTCCATCTATTATTTGGTCGGTTGATACTTTATACATCCATTTTTTGTTGTAAGACCCATGTAATAGGTGGTGAGTCTATTGCCATATCGGTACATTTCCAGACTCCATGGTACTACTGAGAAATTTTCGAAAAACCGAAAAAAACCCAGCAATACTTCGTCCGACCCGGGAATCTAACCCGAGACCCCTAGCCCGGCAGTCGTGCTTGCTACCACTCATCCAATGAGGCAGCCAGATTAAGAAAGATTAAGTAAAACTGTTTACTAATTTACTACACGTATATTTCTCGTAATAATATTTATCTTGTTATCCCGTGAACAAAATAAAGATCATTTATTAAAGCGTTTTGTGGCGGTGGCGCTTGAAGCAAGGACATATAAAATTATATAAATAGTTCGTCCTCATCTAAAAAGAGCAACATCACGCTCTCTTTTCTCTGCAATATATTATAGAACACCCACGTTTGAGCTATTTTAGTCCCACGTAACAGGAGGTGTACCTTTTGCCAAACACCGGCGACAAATCCAGATTTCGTGTTATTGTAGAACGAGTTCTCTGAAAAAATGCTCTTTTGTTAAGTTATCCGGTAATTAAACTTCATATTATTGAGTGCAGTCAATATGTCTTTAGATCGCAACTCATTGTTTGTTTAATTTCTGCATGAGCCTAGACAAGCCCAGACAACACATTATTGCCGAGAAGTATGGAAGCATAAGAATGGCAAAAGGTTTACCTTTTGCCATACTAAAAGGAGTAAACTCCTCTTATTTTCAAATACTAGTTAAAGAAACAAAATACAACAGTATTTAAAAATAGGAGCGGACCAGTAGTGGGAGCATGGTCCAAGCTATCGATGGTTAGGGCTCCAGAGACAGAAACCTCTTCACAATGCGTGCCATTTCCAGAAGAACTACTTTTTGTATCAGGCCCTTGATCCACCCGCCTAACGCCAGCCTCCTAAGATGGATGTCGAGGCTTTTAGGGATCAACCCATTGGCCGACACGACTATCGACACAATGATAACCGAATCCACATTCCACATGTCGACAACCTCGTGAACCAAGTCAAATTATTTTATTTGTTTATCTTTGTCAGCTTTAACGAGGTTCTCGTCATTATATTCTGTATTATTATAACACATCAAATGTCACTAAGCACATTACGTTTCAATACAGCGTTTAGTTAAACGCTTCGTTCAATTTACAACGGCCTTCATATTGGAATAGACTGCAATTATATCCGTTTGTTTAGCAAAGTGCTCTATTGTTGAATCTGTCAATTTAATGACCGTTGCTATTATACAGTGTGCAGTTCCCTTTATCTAAATTAGTGGCTATGTATAAACATACATCGATAAACATAGTTTGATGACCGAAGCAATTGATCTGATGAAGTCGACTTACTGGCTTCTCGGCGGTGTCACGTGTTTATTGGACCCTTGTCAATCATTTCTATACTGTCATCGCAATTTGTGGATCTGGTTAGTTGCAAGAAAATAAGTTATTCCGAAAGAATGTGTTATGACAGAAATAGGACAGGGAGGAAAATGAGTAGGTGGGTCGTCCGATAATAATAAGTAACACTAGAGGAGTTAGAAGTGCATTATAGATACTACAATTACTAATAGTATTATCTAAAAGATTATAGATACTTGTACGAGACAATTTCTAAAACCTTATTTTCTTTCAGTGTGTAACATCACGATCGACTCACGGGTACTCAAAAGCAAATCTGGCAAGACATTTGGCCAGATCAAGTCACCTTCCATCGAGGGTCCTGGCGCCTGTTCCTACTTCTTGCAGCCAGACGCTGGTCAAAGAGTCGAAATACAGTTGTACCGACTCGTCTCCGTCGGAAAATTTAATGGCTCTAGGTAAGTTCTAGAAGACCTTTATCAAAGCGATTATAAAGATCAAATTAGCTTGTACAATTAAAAATGAACAATTATTACTTTCCTAGAAAATGTGTCAATCAGTTTTACAATAGAATAAAGCATCTTATGTCAACTACATAACATTGAAAATAGAATACATTAATCATTTGCGAATACTAACAACGTGATTAGCCCAAATGGAATATTAATACGAACTCCATTTAATCGTGATTTAAAATATTAGCTTTGATGCCTCTTGCGGTTGACTGACATATTTAGCTTAATTGAAATGCATATGAACCCCAGCCAAAATTATCTATGCAATCAGGAACTAAGTCCGATTTAACCATACCAATTTACTGATTTATCTTATCCGTGAATAAGCGGGTTATTCATTTTGCGTTTTGATCATTAATTGTGTGTTGTATTGAATTCTGCTTTAATTTGCTATGATAATTATGTCCTTTATGCAGTCTATTATCCGGTAAATATTGATATTAAAATGGTTATTAATTACATTAATTGTTTTGTTGTTGTAGTATTAATGGTATTTATGAAATTGTTCGGTTTCATGCGTTCGCATTGGCCGTCCGGTTCGCCGAGTAACCAAACATAATTATGCATTTCTACGGCTAAATCTAAGGACAAAGCCATTAATCGGTACCATTTATGCTTCTGTTGTCAAGCTGTTGTGACCACAAATTTTACTAGATTGATTTATAAATTTTAACTATACGCTGTTCTATATAAATAACTTATTTAAATGTTTTATATTATCCATCGAAGGGATTTATCATAACTAGCTACATAATTTTCTCATAAATTTTCATGAAACGTTGAAATGCAATGGATTGGAAGTAATTTTAGTGGCACACGGACAGATGGACAAGTCAAAATCCTTGTCACATGCAGAATCATAAAAGGCAATCCATAAAAATCATATCCGTCGATCGGAATCATAGTTTCGCTGAACATGTATGAGAGTTATATGAAGCGGGACGTGATTGGTGGAAAAGAATCGGGTACGACGGGTCTCGAGGTTTCCGCACATTGCTATGATCAATGTCCCGTCAAATTGAATATTTGCAGGAGATCGTCTGGGATAGATATCGTCCACATTAATTTTACGTTCGATACATACTTGTGTACATATATGTATGTGTGATATTGACAAGTGAGGCATATTTTGAAATTGAAAGGATATGTCATCATGTAATATGAGCCACGAAAAAAGAAAGATTTGAAACTGTAATGCAATCAACTACATTGTCTACATCTTGCAAGATATTAGATAGTTTTAGCTTACAGCCATTTTTAATACTTAAAACATATGCCCTGTGGGTTATTCACTGTAGGTACTAATTGATGTGTAAATGCTATTTGCCTCTTAACTCCAAATGAGCATGCAATGTGACGTCATCACGTGTCTCATTTGTGTCTCAGTCACGCTGTACATGTCCGGTGATTGGATGTCGATCATATATGAGCATACAACTAAGATTGTAATCACGAGCTATAGTCTGGACAAAGCTTCGAGGCGATGTAACATGGCAGTACTAAGGCTTCATTATCGGTCGGCGATAGCCGGAACCTCACAAATGCCCGCGGTTATACGTTAACGTAGACTATGAATACGGGAGTAGGTATAGTAATACAGTTCAAAGTACATGAGAATAATGTTAAGTGTAGTATTTGTGAGATAGTACAATGCTTGGTACATTTTTATGGGAGTTAAGCATATACTTATAGCGTTGTTGGCAGCGGGCAGCTTGCCCAGAGCGCGAGTGCCGCAGTAGTCGGATCCAAGACAAATATGTCTGGATTATGTTGTGCACATTCCGTATGTATCTGCTGACGGTAACTTATATTTACGTTCGTTTCGTTCAGCATTTAAGTACACAGCGTTTTAGGTCATCTCTATCGTTAGCGTCTATAACATTTTATTGTTACTGTTATGCAGACGTTAAAATAAAACTAAAAGTATGGGAGGAATGTGAGTAGCTTTCCTAAGATCTTTTATGTTATATTCATTTTTGAAACTTAGATGACATTTGTAACTAGTTTGTAATATAAAACGTTAAAGTAACCAAACATATTCACTACTAGCGTTGGTTAGCTTCGTTCAAACTACAATAATATAGGGTATAGATTTTTTTTAATTTTTCGAAGATTTTGTAAGAAAACTTTTCTGAGTGTCCCATTCAGCTTTGTAATTTTTTTAATCAAATCGAACGAAGTGTATGTGCTGTAAAAAATGTCTTCATTCACTTATTTCGTCGTAGTTGCGTTGGCGGCTGGTTGCAGTTGGGCAGCGCAAGCGCAGTGCCAGCGAGTGGCGCGGCGGAGACACGACTGTGTGGTGCCAACGAACGGTACACGCCACCCGTCGTGCTGTTCGCCGACCACGGCGCTTCTACTTTAGAATTTAGGTAAGTACTTGAACACACTAGAATTTTCTAGCACTAGCTTCTTAGACATCTAGCTTTAAACTTAATCCTTGCTTAAAACATTTTTATCCACGCTACGTAACTTATAACAAAAGACGTGGTGAAACTCTCGCTACAAAATACAACAAGTCGACTATCTTAAATTACAAATAAAAGGGTCATTACCTTCTCAAAATGCTTGCTCGGTTGGCACCGTAAGGTAAACTAAGTTTAAACGGGCAGCTGCTAAAATTCTATTTTTAGCTTAATTGTTCCTTAATTTGTATATTTAGGTTCTCGATAAGCCTAAAGCACTCATTTTGATCACAAGCAACCTTTACTTAGCCGACGTAATTTTGCTACGTAGGTGTATTTCGCAGACCTCGATACGTAACGGTATCAGAATAAACTCATTATTTGCGGTAAACCGCTGCGCTACGGATGCCAGTATGAACACAGCGCTATCCTCCCTTATCCACATAGTTAGCTGTTTAAAAGGTAAACGTGTAGATTCATCGATCATTAAACGAAACTCGTTAAGCAATCCGGTGTACTCGCGCGGTGGTAATGAATCCAACCAAAATGAACAATAATTAATTACATTTTCATCCGCTAATGGGAACGGCAGGCACTCAAATGAGCATTATTTCCGGATAGTGAAGCGATGCGGCCGCGTGGAGCATTTCAGAATTTATCTCCATTTGCAGTTCGGTTCGGAAACGCGAATTCCGGTAGTGAGCGGCAGTCGGAATCGGAACAAAAGGTCGTCACAGCGGAACCGGTAATGCTCGATTCGGAATTGTGGCCGGTTGTCAGGGAGTGCTGCAAATGCTCTTGTCAGCTGACGACGTTGAATTGCTTGATTTTATGAACCTGCGTACTAGCGCTACGCTCGCTCGCTTGGAGCTTAGAGCGCCACTGTGGTGCAGATTTTATGTCCTTTAATATATTGTGCAGTGACTGCAGTGCTTTCAGTTGAATCAATAATTCAAAAGACTGTTGGACATACGTACCCACATTTAACAAATCGTAATTACTAGAAGACGAGAGATTAAATTGATATTTTTATTCAGTTATCATATGTTAAATTACTAATCTTGCCTACTAAAACAAAAATAAACACGTAAAAATCTAACATTTTATTTATCGTTAGTATCTTTTTATTATTTGTGAACCCTTCTCACATATCAACAATTTATAAGCGCCTGTAATACAGCCCTTTGTTACCAGGATAACAGAAAAGACTGTGAGGTCACAGTTCCTCGCGTTCTTCAGTTTCACATCGCTAAGTAATACCCAAGGCGTTGGGTTTCACCCGAGGGGCGGCTCGCGGATACCCCACACAGGTAAATATAACCTAGAAACATTAAAAATGTACTGTTTTCTTTGTAAACAGCAGTCGGGGAGAATTCGCCCCTCGAAATTGTTTCTGGAATAATTCTTATTCGCAAACAAACCTATTATTTCAAATAGGTACCTAATTAATTTTAATTGGTTTTCAATCTAGAAAATTCAGAAACTTTACACCTAATATTTACGCTGAAGCTTGGCGTTTCAAAAGACGTTTTTACTTAAAAAAGCGTCTTTGTAGATTTTGTATTACAATTTATTTCTGGGAAAGAAGTTTTACGAGAATGTATACAGAAAATTGGTCTTCAAGAAAAATAATGGCGGCTCGCTAAATAATTCACCTTCACAATATGGCCGTCAGTTTTTGTTTCAGTGTTAGGGTTCTTTTGTCTTACAGTTGAATTATTGCTAATTAGAAAGGTCAAATAAAGGACGGGACATGATTGCCTATTCTTTTCTAGCCTTGTACCATTACCCGTTTCTCAAGACCCCTTAAAGGAGGATAGGAGCTTTCCTAACAAGCAGATGACCATTTCCTCTATATTGTGAAGGTATAATAGTGGTTTCCGGGTTTTCATCCTTGTTCCATTGTGATACAAGAAATAATAATATCTTCAATGTTCAGTAGGACAACTGCTACCGAGTAACTAACTACATACAGGGTGTCCCTGAAGTCGACGTCCAACGGGCACCAGATGATCGGCAAGGTTCCAAATGTTATCAGAAAAATATAAAAAAAATTCTAAGTCCTACAGTTTTTAAATTAGAGTGACTTATGTGTTATCCACGAAAAAGTACACCCTGTGCCAGTCTTTTGACTCTTGTTGCTACAAATCTTTATTTTTTCGTCTGCAGTCTTCCTTACATTATCCTGAATAGTGCTCCAGTAATATGGAATCATAAATTCTTAGCCAACTGCTTTAGATTGGAAAACATTGTTAGTTTTAGAGGAACCAAATACTCTGAATAAAATTTTCACCTTACTTTAAGTGACTGTACTGAATAAATTATGTATGGCGCTAGTAGTGGCAAATTTTACCAAAGTTGGCGCATTTAATAAGGATTATAAAATGGTATAGCATTTTGCAAATCATTTCTTAAATTCAACACAAAAAGATTTTTCAACGAAACTCCGTTTCGATGAATTTATTTGAACTTACTAAAAATTCTTCTAGTGTACTCAAATCATACGTTATAACCTCGTATGCACTAGACAGCACTTTGTACGCTATTTGTTATCATCATGTTGAAAATCAGCGACGATCTCTTGTCAGACAATATTGTCTGTTTACCCGTGATTTCGCTTGCAGCATTCGTCGGCAATATTATCGCTAGACGAACTGGTGTTATGTATCTCGAGCCATCGTACTCGGGCTTCGGCATTTTAGCCGTGTTGATTATTTATTTTTTAAATTATTTTTTGCTTTACCTGCAATTCCTTGTAACGGTGCAAATAACTCTTTCTCGACAAACTAAAGAATATTTGATGCTTCATCCCGCATTTGATCACAAGGCATGAACACGTAACTTAATCGGAGGATTCACCCATTTCTATTTTTTTTTTTTTTGATGGTGATATGACGAGTATTTGTGCGTAAGGGCTCATGTACACCACACCACTACCGCGTCGATATGCTGTGTACATGACGGTGCTGCGACCGTTCCTTTTGATTTTACTGCACATTTGATGATGTCTTTGTTGCACTTTGAACATCATATTGCAATCATTCAATATTATTTAGTGAGACATGATGCACAACATCGGTTCTTCTAGTAAGTCTAGTAATATTGCCGACGACAGCTCACAAGCTCCTACACAGCAAGCGAAATCACGGGTAAACAGACAATATTGTTTGACAAGAGATCGTCGCTGATTTTCAACATGATGATAACAAATAGCGTACAAAGTGCTGTCTAGTGCATACGAGGTTATAACGTATGATTTGAGTACACTAGAAGAATATTTAGTAAGTTCAAATAAATTCATCGAAACGGAGTTTCGTTGAAAAATCTTTTTTTGTGTCGAATTTAAGAAATAATTTGCAAAGTGCTATACCATTTTATAATCCTTATTAAATGCGCCAACTTTGGTGAAATTTGCCACTACTAGCGCCATACATAATTTATTCAGTACAGTCACTTAAAGTAAGGTGAAAATTTTATTCAGAGTATTTGGTTCCTCTAAAACTAACAATGTTTTCCAATCTAAAGCAGTTGGCTAAGAATTTATGATTCCATATTACTGGAGCACTATTCAGGATAATGTAAGGAAGACTGCAGACGAAAAAATAAAGATTTGTAGCAACAAGAGTCAAAAGACTGGCACAGGGTGTACTTTTTCGTGGGTAACACATAAGTCACTGTAATTTAAAAACTGTAGGACTTAGAATTTTTTTATATTTTTCTGATAACAGTTGGAACCTTGCTGATCATCTAGTGCCCGTTGGACGTCGATTTCAGGGACACCCTGTATAAGTATATACTTTCATAAAACTAAACCTGTTAAAGGATCCTTTCATTATAAAATTAATCTCATTCGTCTGGTTATCCCATTTCGTTGTTCAAACACACTTAAAAAGGGATTCTAATGAAATAAAAACTTTTTAAGTGGTAAAATGGATGGTGTCTTGCAGTTTAATGTGTTTTGGGTGGGACTGAGTTCAATAGACTATTATATTTTCACTGAAAAGCCTTTTAATGTTTTATATAATGAATAACCCATTCATAGATTTGAGCACTGACTTATCAAAAAAATCTAAATAAAAAAAAGGTTTTATTTCTTTACTACACGATTATACATAGTTATACAGGGGTCTCCTTTTAAGCCTGTTCCAGGAAGCGAAAATCCCTCCCTTTTACTTATAAAAGTAAATCTTTTAGTTAAACTGAAATTGCTACAATAATGTCAATTGTCCATATTGATATAGTTAGTAAGTAAAGCCAAGGGTGTCCCAATGTTAGCGTTATGTCAAGAAGATGGCATCAACTATAGGATAAGTGTCTTGTCAAGATATTTTCGGAAGTAGCGTGGCGTTTGAGACCCTCGTCAGAAGTTGCCTTATAATTATGTTGGTATACAAACCCATAATATTACGTCATATCTTTATATATCAGTTACTTGTTAGACGTCAGATGCACGCCCTATTGAGTAGGTAGCTTTCCCCTGTTTGTTATATCTCTATTTATTGAATTCTTTTGAGAGACAGGTAAACCAAGAAGGGACTTTCCTCTTACTTTGAACGTTACAATAATATTACTAGAAAAATATTTAGTAAATGTTTTATTCCGTATTTTAATGCAATCTTTGTAGCAACTTCGTTAGACTCGGAACTTTACGGTTTAGTAAGGCCATGTTATTCAATAATACAATTTAGATATTTTTATTTTCTCTCGATGTGATTTGTTGGTCCAAGCGCATTGTGTCAGGTGCTCTCCCTTCACGGATCAACTAATTGAATGATCCACAAATTATTGTTTCAGATTTCAATGTTTGAAATGTGTGTTTGTTAGTTGAATTCAAAACCATATTTTAAAACTATACCGGACCGGACATCGTTTGTATAATTTGTGCTTAATAATATATTTTTTTCTCCCAGATTGCGACTGGTTATACCAGGACGTATCGTGTCGGGGTTCTGGGACCTGTGTCCTGGCCAGTCCAGGGTATCCAGGCCTCTACCCACCGCACCGAAGATGTCGCTATCTCTTCGCCACAAACTCTGTACACACACGCGTCAAGATCATTTTCACTTCTATTTTGCTACCAAGAAAGTAAGTCAGATTTATTTATAAATTCAATTGTGTCATTGATATACAGAATAAGTTGAATAGTTTAAGAAACAAGGAACAAAGCTCAGCTTTAAACTATCGACTCTATTTACATAGGCAAACGGCCCACATTATTATGTAAACATGCAAATGAATATGAAAGCAAGAATCCCATACGAAGTTGGCTGCGGCGCAAATCTGTATGTAAGCGTGTTTTACTCACACGAGAGGATGTACATAAACTTGATTTATATAATAAAAGCCATTATGCCTGTCCTCGGTCAACATACTTAGCTAAAGTGGCGGTTACGTGGACCAACCGCTAATACATCTCGAGGTCAAGTCACCAAAGTTCAGGAAACTTGACAACGAACTTACCTTACCGCAATACCAATCATGCGACGTTTCCGCCTCACGATTGAACTAGAAACTTTTCCAGAAGTACTTATTTAAATTTATGAGGTATAACAAATGCGGATGGTTCACAAAGAAGGCGCCATATTGAGGTTCCCTTGAAAAGGGTTTCGAAGGGATACCGCCTTGCCTAAATTGAAAAGAGCTGTTGATAAGTCAGGGATACCCATGAGGGTAGATGGATCACATATTCTACAAAATAATATTACATATATTATATTTTTCATAATGATAAATGTACGTTAACATGTTTGGAAGTTTTCAAAGGATTTCACTCGTTATTTTAAAGAGAGGCCCAGTCTATTATGTTATCTTTGAGATGGTATTCAATATTGTGAGGAATATTTGGATCTTTTTATCAAAGTCGCGAATAATGTTATTGACATTTTCATTAGAGGAGTAATGATGTGGGTGTATCAATATTGAAATTCCGTATTCTAATATTCCTTTAGGGAAAATGTAGCACAACATTTAACATGGAAGAGAATTATAAATAAGTAATTTAAAGGAAGAAAATATTAGCACAATTAATGTGTTTTAAGTGAACATTAAGTTTAATGGGCATGTCAGTCAGAAGTCTTATTTACGTTATCTTATTCTGTTGGTAATTGAGTGACGAACGTAAACGACTTTTTTCCTTTTATACGCTATTTATAAGGAATCAAGCGTTGTTTTCTTTTAAAATGCTTTTACGTAAATAAGGAAGTTTACATTTCTGTAGTTCAAGCATTTTGTTCGTTTTTATTCAATGTTTCTTGGGGTCGGCAATATGTCATTTTCTTACCTATTAAACTTCTTTTACTATTTTTCCTCCATCAAATGTCACATACTATTTTTTACGTCATATGAATCACCCATACAAAAAATCTATATTTCCATTACATGTCTGTGTTATAAATATAAATTGCAACTTCCACTTTACGTTAATAAGATAGTAAGAATTTGATAAAGTGTATCCTATAATATCATTTATTTTAAAAGCATTTGTTATGAGACATTTTTAGATACATAATAGTGTAATGTTCCATAAAATATTTAGGATTAACTGTCGTGCTCAGAGTTATTTAATGATCACGTAAACTATTTCTTAGTAACGTTTTTGTTCGAAAAATAAATGCTAAGGACTGGGTTGAGTAACCATTAAATGACTTTGAGTACGGCGATAAAAGTGTATGGATGAACTTAACCACAATAGAAGGTAACTTAATTAAACGCGAACGCCTTAAAACCATTGCCATAAATATGTCTATTTAGATCAGTTTACAACAAAACTTCTAACTATATGGGTGCTTTTCCATCAGAGACATTATGCTATGTAGCTATGCTACAGAGATGTAATAGCTAAGCTGTAAAACTATGTGTCTATTTCCACTGATACTAAGCTTTGTAGCTGTGCAAGGAAGATGCGCAGCTCAAGTAAACAATGTATCGATAGTACGGAAGCCATCCATTGCTCGCATCCATAGTATGCATCTTTCAATATAAAACATAGCTTAACTGTGTCAATTTCCACGTATGTGTAAAGCACCAGTGCTAAGCAATGGATATGATTGGTGAATGCCAAACGTATCCGCAGCAACATAGCATAGCACATCTCTTGTGGAAAAGCACCGTAATACATGTATTACGGCTGTTCACTTATCACTTGTGTCATCAGTACCATGGAGCATCATCAAGTGATATTGGAAATGAGCACCTCATTGTAAATCAGTCAACATGGCGACGAGCACAGCCTGTTTGGATAGTACGCAGTAGTGGGGACCATTTCCGATAATTATACAGTTAATGCTTTCACAGTCAGCAATAAAAGGAGAATCGTATTATTTGGTATTGAGATGTTTAATGGGTATGCAAAGAGTATTTTGTCATGTCATGTTTCGTAGTATATATGCAATAAGATTGAAAGGAAAATGTCCTCCGTGCTACTATTGAGGAATTTACGGAAAACCGAAAAAAAGCCCAGCAGTACTTTGTGCAAACCAGGAATCGAACCCGAGACCCCTTGTCCGGAAGTCGCACTTGCGACCACCCAACCAACGAGGCAGTCAAGTTCGAATAAAATTACTATAAGTAAAGTTAAATTACAAGAAATATTAGAAAAGTTTTAATGTTTTGTGATTTTTTAACAAAATCGAATATCTTAAAACCGATAAATAACAGTTTCTAGTAGCTAGATTTGCTGGCTGGCTGCACTGGTTAATTAATGAAGCAAACTAGACAGCCAATGTTGGCGTGCTAAAACAAACAGTCGCTATGAAAACTTACTTATCTAATAGAGCTGCGACCTAAAAGTTGAAGAACTAACAGTAGTGACCTCGTTTACTGTCGGTACCCAGTAGCTATTGTAGCTCAGTCCGTATTGAAGCTTCACATAATTAGGGCAGCGCTTCACCAAGATTATTCAAAAGGTAATATAGGACTTAGCAACCTTTGTCAGAGATATAGCCGAGCTGCGTCAAAGTCAAGTCAAAGCAATTATCTCAATTAGACCGTTATTGTAAAGATCTTTTGGGTCGTCAAGAAGTTTAAATGTTATCTGTATTTTGTGAAAAAAGTTGGAAGTGTCTATAAAAAGAGGAGAGGTCGTTACTCTGTGATTAGACCTGTATTTGAATGTAATTAGTGCTCTTTAGTGGCACTTTCTCGTCTCTAGTGTTAGTTTAAATTACGAACACAATGTCTCTGTGATTGGCCTTTTAACTCTAAAATTACTTTAGTACTTGCAATGTCAAACTCGAGAAATTGAGTATGATTTTTGGGCTGGAAAGTTTTAAATAAAGGTCTTGAAATACTTTAATCATAAGTTAGTAAGAAGTATAAAATCTAATACAAGCGCTAAAAGTCTGTGCACATACCTATATCAATAGCTAAAAAAAATGATTTTTAAAGTTTATTTATTCCTCACAAAACCCAACTAAATAATTATGACTTTTGAAAAAAACTAACTAAATACAAACATATTATGACAAGACTTAAAAACAGACATTACGAATACGTCATAGGCGCCTGGGGTTATTAGCCTATAAATTATTACTGCTGTAAAAACTGGAGCAAATTACACATCAAGTAGGCCAGTACCATTACCGGATCAATAGTCATTTTTGCAGACCATTCTTTAAGTGAAGGTAGACCTTATGATAACTACACGTAAGTTTATTATCAGTTTCTTCATCATTTGAACTTAGCTTTCCTTTCTTCTTTCATCATCATCGACAACTAGTGACAGTCCATTGGATTATAAACCTCCTCTATGGGTATGTCATCATTTCCACAATAGACACATTGGCGAACTCAGTTAAAAAAATCAAGTTAATCAATACCCAAGTGATAGAGCCAACTCGACTGGAGGTTTCACAGAAAACCGACGTAAAATAAAATATAAAAGACGTAAAATAAAATTTCTAACCCCTAATAGGCAACGCACTTCTAACGTCTCTGGTGTTTCAGGTTTCCATTGGCAGCAGCGATTGCTTACCATTAAGTGATCCGTCAGCTTGTATACTGGTATATACCATAAAAAAAGTATTGCTATTCGTTCTCTAGTCTGTTAAATGTCCCTTTGTCAGAAAGCGGTCGTGACAAAGGCATTTCACTCAAAACGTAATTAGTAAAACTTATTGTGTTAAGTTCCATGTAATGATGTAGACACATTATAATGTTAATGTTTATTACATGTTTACAGCGAGTGTGATTTCGCGCTCTGCCGCCATATTAATTTCTGTTCTAATGATTCCTTAATTGCCACTTTGCTCTATTCATAGTTGAGACTACGAAATTGGTTTAATTGTAGTAACTTGTAAAGTTTACTACGTAGAATTTTATTTCATTTAAGTTTAGTAGTCTAGAGGACGAAGTTAAGCAGAAAGGATCCAACCCGCACTAACACCAAATGAGTAGATCCTTTCTGATTAACTATGTCGTAATTTAATTTGTGACCGAAATAAAAGTAAGACTAAACTCATGTAATATACTAACTTTTTAGTTCAGTATTGCATATTAATCACGTTACAAAGTCACAAACACGTATCCCATCCATTTGTATACCCACATTCATTAAAATCGGTTTATTGATTTCGGGTATTTCTAAACAAATCTATTTTACTAATGTCTAGATTTGTTCCCAAAATAAATTGTCAATTTTATCGACTCCTCAAACCACGCCATTACAGTCTATACGACTGATGATGTGGTTTCCGTCGAACTGCCGACAAAGGCTATGTACCTAGTGTTCTCCAGTATTTTTATCAGCCCGTATGAAATCCACACGTTTTTGAAAGCCAGCGAACAATCGTTCCAGTAAATAAAAGGATCGCCATCACCCTTCCATATCTCCATTCCACCCGTGTGAGTTTGCCGACGATTTTCACTAAATGTTTTTCTGTATGTGTGAAACGAATTTTCAATGATCCAATCTGAATTTAAATAAATAATCCAATTACGTACGTATCAATTGTTCTCATTTTATTTATTTTTAGGTTTTTCATTGAATTCAGTGTTTGTGATGAATTTTGTGAAGCACCTGTGTTTAATTTTAATAACCATGGGAGTGTAATCAGGTGTTTTGAGCTATTTTACAGGAGTCCAGACAACAATAGAAGTAGCAATAGTATTAGACAGAAGAGGTCACAAAAATGTATATTACCTATCCTTTCAGAGAAACCTTATATTTTAAACTTTATTTTTATTACATAATGTAATGTAGTTTTAGCCCCAGCTGTTCATACTGTCTGTTGTCTGTTAGCAAAATAATTCAAAGTTCCACTTTATAAAATAGTCTATCATTTCACCTTTCTCTAGCAAAAAAACGGTATTTGCCTATAGAGAAATTTAATTTCATCCTAAAATCTGGAGTAAACATTTAATAATTTATTTTGCTGTTACTTTGGGAATGAACAATTTATAATCTACTTTATACAATTTTATGTAGGCATTCCAATTATCAAGATAAAAGCCTTTTTAATGTTTAATCTTTACGATCTTAATTGGTCGAAGTTTCCAGAAAAAGGTTACACTGTTTTGGTTTTAGAAACGTTAATTTCAATTTAGTTTAGTGGAGTAATAACATTAATGTTCGTTGTTTATAACACTTGCTTGCTGGGCCTAATTTAACGGCGACATATGCATAATTATGTAAATATTATAGCTTTATTTAAGGGTCCGCTACTTGTATTAAAACGGCATTAAATTAGGAGTTTCAGTACAAAACATAAACTTGATTAGCATGCGTAGCGTACTCGGCTTAGGGGTAATTGCTATATCCTTGCGCCGTGTAATGCGATCTCAGCCGTCTTTAATCTCGCCCACTTGACTATCTCCGTAATAACACTTCGCGCACTTACATAATATGTTTGTCATTACTTACTTTCACACACAATTATTTGCAAAGCATTTAACCCATATTAAAATACTCCCTTCGTGCTTCCTCTCTGTTATTGATATATAAATATTTTCTACTCAAATAGATCGGAATTTTACTGGAAGAGTTTACTTCAAATTCTGAACGTTACAATCGACGATATTGCTCGCAGAAGTTTGTATTTAGAAATTCTCGGTACTTTTTTTTAAATGTTTCAATTTGATTCCGAGAAGTATAGATGGGTTTTCGATAGATTTTAATTGTTGAACTTTATATCAATTCTTTTAAGCGATATCGTTTGATTGATTTAACGAAAATATTTTAGTACAAAATTATACGTAAATTGAAAAGCTGTTCTAGTAATAACTTATTACCCAGACAATAATGTTTTTAAGAGAAAAAGGTTTATTCTTCGGAAAAACTGTAAAAATAGAAGATATTCTGACATCTAAACATAGCTAGAAGAATAAGACGTAGTAATATCAGAAGTACATTTGCACATAACAGTAATTTACCAATTCAACAACACTTTCCTAAGATTGATATGGGCTTAGGTTCACATATTTTAGTTCCAGTAACCCCAAGTTCTATAAATCGAGCTAGAGTGCGCTAGAGAAATAAAAGTACTATCTTTGTGCAATACGTTTTCCAACATACTATGTACTATGTTCACACGAAGCGTAGCACTTTAGCCGCCAGATTTAACGCAAACACTCACTGTAAAGTTAGCAAGGAAAAGCTGCACTTTATGATGTCTTTCAAATCTATTTGTTATGATACACCAAGGGATTGCTGCTATTTAATATTGCGTAATGTGATATTGAACTGATTTTAAGTTAATTTTATTATTCGATTTGTGCCCTGATTGATATCTGTCTTACTAGTCGTAATGATTGCTAATTGCTAATTGCTTCCAATCAGGCGATCCAGCTGCAAGATAGCCCGATAACCCATAAAATGCTAGTAATTCCCAGTAGGTACCTACTACGTATTAATGGGAGCGTAAAAGAAACACTATTGAGTTTGTACTTGGTTTAAATAAAAAAAAGAGTTATATAGTGAACGGAAAATTGCTAGCTAAGTACCTACATCTACACATCCTGTAAAAAACCCAAGTATCTCTCGACAAAAAAATGTAATAAACGATACATTATTTGTTCTGCTAACGTAAAGATATTATCAAAATATTATTTTCTTTCAACTTACCTATCTGTGACTGTAAGAATCAAATATTTTTACCGATTATGAAGAACGCGAGAAAGATGCCGTCAAATATGCTTGAACGAATTTTTCTCGTGTGCAAAATTCTTTTTAAGATTCCTATCTTACGCGTTGTATGGAATTGTTATTATGTGGTATGAATGGGGGTGTGATATCCGATGCAAAGCGAATGACGAATCTGTATTTTGTTTTTGATACACATCTACATTGGAGGCTCAAACATCAGTATGCTAACTTATACCTACATTAAGTTGTCAAATGTTTCAATCAACTCAAAAGTCAAAGTCAAATCATTAGTACTTTTGAAATGACAACAAATAAAGAAAGAGTAATCTGTCAGTCTGTCCGTCAGTGAAGCTAGGTGTTCGTTCCAAACTGTAGCTTTGAATGGAAAAGAACGAGCAAGAAACTCCATACTCTTTTAAAAAATACATGTTTACAATATCTCCAATACATTTGAACAACTTTGAACTATGTTATTTTACTGTTAAATTAGAAACCCAAAATACAAAAATGAGTCTGTACCTTAATATGGATTCGAAAGGGAAGGTAAAGTAAATAAACCTCGGTCCTTACAAATACGATTTCTAGTTCTGGCACAAAGGTCGGATGGGAAAACAGTTTTCCTTATAGCATTTTTCTTGCCCACTTTGGAGGATATCGGGTTACTTAAGTGAGGCGAGCATTATAACCGATGTAGGAAATGGTGCTCATTACCACGCGCGTGAGGCTATCTCCATGCATGGTACAGCTACCTATGTGTATGAGTTTGCTGTAACGATACTTTAGAGTGTTTGTAGTGATTAAAGTAATTTATGGAGAAGTTCGGAGAATGTCCATTATCGGTCCACGATTGAATAAAGCTAGAGTAGGTTTGGGATAATATTAGTGCACTTGTCTAACCCTTGGTCAGCCGTGGCCACTTACAGGCTGGTGATGTGTGTGACATACAAGAAAAAAGTCATGACATAATCAGTTAGATAAAATTTTTGTCATCTAAAAATTTTACTCATCTGAATCTAAGTAATAAACAACATTAACGGCGCGTTCCAATAAACTACCGATCGGTAAATTTGCTTACGAGCCGTAGAATTTTGACATAAGCTCCATACAAAATGTGTCAAAATTCTACGGCTCGTAAGCAAATTTACCGATCGGTAGTTTATTGGAACGCGCCGTAAGACGCGTCTGTTCTTTAACAAGTGCAATAAAATCTTACTAAGTAGATTTACCCGTTTGTAAGTCACATCTAGCAATCCTATTAGTTCTGTGAGCAGCTCTTATCATTTCGTATCAGCGTCTGCAGAGCCACGCTCCTTAAGCGTATGTTACGCTAGTACGTTGCACTATTTTCTCGACACATTGTCGTGGCTAATAGTAGCTAATACGTTTTGCAAAATTGTGGTTATTTTACAAAAATTTCTTCATTACTTCGTTTGTATGGTGATTCGCTTCAAAGCTCTTCTCTTGCAACCATTGGTTGTCGCATAAAGTATATTTTATGGTTAACTTTATTCTACGTTATGATATTTGTTATAATAAA
The DNA here is from genome assembly GCF_023101765.2 of Spodoptera frugiperda. NCBI lineage: Eukaryota > Metazoa > Arthropoda > Insecta > Lepidoptera > Noctuidae > Spodoptera > Spodoptera frugiperda. The sequence goes on along the minus strand of NC_064226.1, from coordinate 9,752,272 downwards.
TGAAATGTACGCTGATAGCATATTGCTAAGGTACCAGTTACATCTTGGCTTCTTAATAGGTACCTACTTCATATTCAAAAGACATCATAAAGCCCATGATCTCTCAGTTTAACCTCATTCCAAGGAAAAATGACCTATAAAAATAAACTATACACTATACAGCTCCCATTTTATATAAAAACAAAGCCAGTATTACAGAAACCGCACATTCTACTGAAAATACGCGGGAATAAGTCCGAAATCCGTATACAAAATCTTCGTAAGTGAGCCCGTATAATCCATTCAGAAGCTATACAATGTATAGTAAAACAGTATACATAGTTATACAGGAAAATAATATTTTTATACAGTTGAATAATATTGTTATACAATAAGATTAATATTGCTATATATTCATACAGTATTGTTTCCACAGTCACTGCACGACGGATTATCTGACTCTGCGGGCGGGTAGCTCGCCCTCTGCTTCCCTCCTTGGCACTCTCTGCGCCGAGCGTACAGCTACACTCGAGCATCCTGGACCAAATCTCCTGCTGGAATTCAAGTAAGATTGCTTTAACAAAGTCTTTTAGCATATGAAGTAGTTTTATGGTTTGGTTGGTTGGTGAATATGCCATTTTTGTTGTGGTGTAGAAAGTTTTCTATTTTTTGTTGTTCCAAATATTTGAAGTGAATTTTGTTGTGGTCTAGTGTTTGATAGTATGAATGCTAAGTTTGTGCCTGAAATATTGATCCCATCAAAAACATCCTTAAAAAACCCAAGTCTCGCAGCTCAGTCTTTCTACCGTCAAAAGTTGTGAGATCCATGTAATACCAAGTCGGTTAATCTATTTAGTGTTACTTGAAGGACCTTTGTCTTAAGTTATTACATAAGTTATTATCATGCAATATTAAAAATATTTAACGTTTTAAGTCGACTTGGACATCGCTTGATTTGTTATTAGTATGTATCACACTACACAGCACGACGGGCCAGCGACCAACACGAACGAGAGTTTCAATCGCGTGAGGCGCGAGAGACTAAAGTCTAATATAATATTGTAGTAATATTCATTTTGTTTTCATGATGTCCAAGTCGATCTATTTGTTTAAAACGTTAAATATTTTTAATATTGGCATGATAATAACTTATGTAGTAACTTAAGACAGAAGGTCCTTCAAGTAGACACTAAATAGATTAAACTTGGTATTACATGGAATTTTGACGGTAGAAAGACTGAGCTGCGAGACTTGGGTTTTTTACAGGATTTTTTGATGGGACTCACTTCTTTTTGTAGAGCCTTTCTTATAATGTTGTTCAGTTTCATGGGCTAAACACACCCTTACCCACCCTATACCCCCTCCCTTGCCTCATATGGTAGGTACCTATCTACACCTATTAAATTTATAACCACCACCAACCACCAACTGCATAAATAACTTTGTAATCCCATATATTTATATGGGATTACAAAGTTATTGATGCAGTTGGTGTATTTGGAAAACTGGACCGAAATTACAAAATATTTAAGTTTTCCCATGATAAGACACTAAACTCTATATATTCAAATATGAAGCTTCTAAGTCTGCTAGAAGTGCCTTGGACTTTTGATGATCGGTGAGTCAGTGAGTGACAAAATTTAGAAACTTTAACAAGTTGTCATTCTTAAACTACTGGTTCAAATTGACTGAAATTTTAAATATTCCGTTTTATACAATGCCGGATTAGTTACTGAAGATTCAGGTTTCTTGCTTTATCCACAACCGAATTATAGGGGGTCGAAAAAGGCCCGAATTGCTTCGAGAAAAGGATGGTACGGCCGTGCCGCTTTTTTTTTTGCTCGACTTGGCGGGGGCACTGCCGTGCCCCCAGATCCATTAAAGTATGATTCAAGTCTATTAACGTATTATTGTTTTTTTTTTCTGCTAGTCCTCAGTAAACATGCTACTTATTACACAAGATTGCTAATGTGACTAGCAAACATTAGTCGTTACTTCACCCTTGTCCATACCGTTACCTAGAGACGTCAGGTATACTTGCATAATACCGTATTTTGTGGCCACCATTAGAAAATAATATTTTATCAACCACGAAAACAAAATTACATAGAATTTATAATACAAGGATCAGTATCTTCTTTATATCATAATCTATTTTCACTTCAAACAAAATTTTATTGCTACAATTATCAAAAGGTGTTTTATTTATAACTCAAAGAGGGACCAAAGTCCTAATTCGTTTCTCGTTAGAGAGCTTCGACAGCAACGATTGAATTAAACCGTATGTAAGTGGCGAAACACGCGACACTGAGTTATTGAAAGGCATTGGAACACATAAATCTTAAGAGCAAGCACCACTTTGTATGAGCTTGTTCTAAAGTAAATTGAAGTGCTATAGAAATTGAGCTCAATGTCGTATTTCTGTTTACTGTTTGTAGATATTGAATGAACGTAAGGTAATATCATTAGTGGTTTTTCTCTGGAGAGAGGTGTGTAGTACACTGTATTTTTTGCATTGTAGACTCCGGATTTCGTTCTTAGCAATCATAGTACAAACTATTGACCGATGAGACTGTCCATTTCCAGTTAGAATTATTTAGTACATAATTATGTATTTAATTGTCATGTTATGGTATTTGGTTGCTACGTTACTATTCGACACTAATTCTAGTTTATAATATGGTTATGGGTTTTCATTCTTTTATTATAGTCGAATTTTATCGTGCATCATATTAACTTTAACGTTTAGTTATAAAAGCTTTAGTTGTTTTTTCTACACTTATAGTCCATTAGCTACGAACAAACAACAAAAACTAAAAACAAAGTCTTTACCAACCACTCAACCGTAAAACATTTCAATCCTATATACGTAAATGTACACAAGAAATTCATTATACATACGAAAGCGGTTCTCTAACATGACGATACCTGTGTTCAGTTCCGGGCCATTAGTACCGCCGTACGACTACAATGGATTTATAGCCAAGCTGGAGTTTATAGAGAGGATCGACAGCAGTGGGGCCCTGCCCACCGTGCTGCCGGCCTCGCCGCCCTTAGCTGCGCTTACTCATCACATACAGCACGGTAAGTTATAAGTATTATTCGTTAGTTTCATTATGTACTTCATTGTAATTTTGAAGTGATTAATGTAGAAATTATAAGGTTAATGTAATGTTCGCTATGATCACAAATATATCAATCATGTTTGGTTTAAATGTGTGCCAATAAGTTGCGCAAAATGTTAATGTGCACTTAGTAAAATTTGCCAAACATAATAATGAAATTTGCCAAACATAATAATGAAATTTGCCAAACAATAATGAAATTTGCTAAACATTATAAAGAAAAACCTTGTCAATTTTACCTACCGTAGTAATAACTAACCTTTTTCCACTACATTTTTATAATAAATAGGAAAAGTCCCTCAGGGCATCACAGTCGGAAAACCGACGGTAACACTTAAAAAAACTAATCCATTTAAAAATTGTAGAAGTTTTATAATAATAAGCTCTCTGTGAAATAACATGAATAATATATTGCATCTCCGGTCCGTAAATTCCGTCTGAAATAAAGAGCTATTAATAATAAACTGGACTGTAAGAGTGAATTTAAAAAAATGCATTTGTGGTTCATTGTAAAGCCGCAATAAGCTCTTTCCATTCGCGGGTCCTAACAGTGTTTTGCTAGCTTGTTAATTTCAAATGAGCAGTCGCATTTTTATTTTAATCCTATTACTGCACTCATAGTAGAATTAAACATTTTTAAATAGGGTCTATTTCACGTTTAATATGTTTGAAAGAATGACACAATAGAAATGCGGGTTTATTATATCTTTAATTTTTATTCCCCCTAGCGGATAGAATACCAGTAGATAGTAGTGGAATGACAAATGAAGTGAGTGGGGGAAGCAACGCGAGGGTGGGATGCGGCGCCACGATCCGGGGCTACGGGCCGGGCGGCGCCAGGTCCGGCCACTTCGACTCCCGGGCCGGACCGTGGCGCTCCCAGTGTGTGATACACTTAGTTGGAGCGCCCACCGACGTCGTCCAAGTATCACTATTTAATTATAATTTAAGGTGAGTATACGAAATTAGAACCAGATATCATTTCGATAGCAAGCTATTGGAAAAGTCTACTTATGAAAACAGACTGATAATCATAATAAGGATCAAGTTTATGTTACACACGAAAACATGGTTTTCGTGTGTACTTTAACATTATTTCATATTTGTTGCTTATGTAGAACACCCCGTTACATGTTAACGCGTTTCAATGATCTCGGTACCTTCCTCCTATAAATTTAATAGAGCGGAAGGAATTTCTATGAGTTGAGATTAGAATCCATATATTTTGTAAATGTATTGCGACCTTCCCTCATAGTGACAGGGCACTCGTTAAGGGACTCGAAATACCGGAATTTCATGCGCGTATTCACATGCCACCTTAATTAAATTAAAACCTTATACGTTACAAGAACGAAGCAGTGACTTGTTAAAATGTTAAACAAAGGTATATTTAGTTCCGAACTTATTCATGTTTAACGGTTCACCGATTTAGACCGTATTTTCGTTGTAGTTACCTAACCGGATTCTAGCCAGGAGCGAGTTTACAACGCTATAATAAAAGAGCCAACTACATATAACAATTTTCAATATTCATAACTTCAGTAGAATATTATCTAATTTCTGATTGTGACATACTTGGAATGATTTTGGTATTTGTTTATAAAGATCCCAGAATAGATGTTTCTTCAAAACAAGCGAACGCCGCGACGACATCTTGAGCCCCGGCTCTGTTGTAACTGACTGTTTCCCCGCCTACTCCCCGGGGTGCAATTGATTGATAGACCCGTCTTTAGAAATCATAAATTTATTATTCGAGAATTTAATTTCGGATGTTCAATAAATGTTTTTGTTGAGGCTTTTCCTTGTCTGTGTTTCTTACGTAAACGCTTCTAATGAGGATTGCTTTTTCTCTTGTTTGCTTGACAGAAGATAATTACATCCTCTGGCGTAGATACTTATGTTGTTCTACAGTAATATATTATGTATATTATGGCCGCTTTTAGAATTCTAAGGTAAATAATTTTGTTGTATCAGGTTACAAAGCTGTCGATCTCATATTGAGATTTTAGAGGGTCTTCACGAATTTGGTGGAAGAGGGGAAAGAGATAGATCCGAGCGTGGGGATCGAGCTCTTCTCAGGGTATGTGGACCAGTCGTGAGGGAGGCCAGGGATCCTGCCGGCCGGTTCCTAATACGTCAGGCAGTGACGTCTAAAGGTGCTAACTTAACAATACTGGTGCGGAGAGCGACTTCACAGTCTCAGGATGAAGAAGAATTTGTTGATGGGGCCTTTGCGTTCCATGATGGTGAGTAAACAATGTAACCACATACATATAACTACATCATCAGAAGGAAAATATGAAAGGAAAAATATTTATTTTCGCTTTCACAACAAGACATAAACAATGATATTTGATGACTTATGGAAAGTGAAAAAGAAAAGGGAGCAGGCAAAATAATATTCAAAGGCTAAATCCTACTGGTGCTTACTAAGGGTAATGTGACTGTTTATGTGAAGTGTCTTCAGTGTTATGTATGCGTGACGTTCACATGAGTGGTGAGAGCAGAAATACATGATGTATGACAAATATATCACTCACTATTCACGCGTACATGAATAGAATTATGTAATTGCAACCGATTTGTTGCGTTTACTCAAAATGTTATTTGGTTTTATTGTGTTTTTCTTGGCGATTTACCAACTGGGTTAGGATCGACACAGGATCTTCGGTATTTTTTGTAGAGCTAGTACTATCCGAGTTTCACTTACAAGATAAAGATACATCAATCCTTATTTGTAAAATGAACTAGCACATTTATTTATACGTATTAGTCATTATAAGTGAAACCTGTTAAAATGTAAGTACAAACTGCTTCACACAATATTTTCTTTAATTTTTTGGTACAGAGCAACACGAAGGAACTGCATCACCAGATGCGACATGTGCAGCCACACATTATGGGCTCTCGTCACCAGCTCATGGCGGAGTTTCCGCACCTTCACATCATCACATTTTCTGGAACATTGAGGAACGACTCCTCTGTACGCATAGGTTCATACCAGCTGCCAATCAGAGCGTTACTATTGAGGTAAGCAGATATTTTGTGTTTAGTTGGGTTAATGGAAAATATGGTGATAATGTGATTTGCTATAAAACGAGTAAGGTCCGTAAATTTTTTACGTAAAAAAATTTGTAATTTTCTGTGTGAAAAAATTACCCAAAATTCCTCTCTTATAAAAGAGTTGCAACACTTATTTGTGAACGATAACGCTCTCTACATGGCATATGTACCTATAGCTTTAGGCATTCTAGACATTTGCATTTTGCAAACTATTTTCAAAATAGTTTTAACAAAGCTTTTGTTGCGTTCGCTGCTAATTTGTTTTCTGCAATGAGACGTGACTTTTGTAGCGAGCGATGTTTTCTTTTCAGTCCTTGCTTTGTGGTTTTGACATTTCCTTTTAAATGCAAACGTTATTGTTCCATTTGTCCCATTCTATTAAAACAAATTGGTCTCTCTTAACATTGCCAGTGTCGCAAAAATAAAAAGGCAATTCACTAAAACAATATCTTTGGTAGTTATTTTATAAAAAATGAGGGAATGTTTTACTTTGACAAATACTTTGCTATTTTCAGTGTAGTTGACGGTCTTCACGATTACCTATATTTTTTAGTTTAATACCACTAAGTTAAATTTGTTTGTTTATTTCATTTTACACTTAGCGAACTTTCCAAGAAAAGTAGAAACTGCGTATTTAGTTAGGAAGAGTGTTTCAGACAATTCTTCAAAAGTATAGCTTTGAACATTTACCTACTGGAATTAGTGTTTTAATATAGATGTGTTTGTCTTAGATCCAACGTCTGGAGCGTATGTGGAGTGCAGAGCCGACGGGCACGGTAGGTGCGGGGGGGTGTCGCACGGCGTGCGGTGACGCGGGCTGCGAGTGTCGCTCCAACACACCGCTCTACTACCACGACCATGTCGCCCTGGTAGCTGGCGACGGCACACACCTGTCCTGCCTCTGTGGAGACTTTCAGGTAACATTAATTTTTATATTAAATCGAAATAAAAATCTCGTGGCCACTACTTAAAATACATAAAACGTTGTAATCGGTCACGGTTCACCCATAAGTATTCCAATTTTCCAGATGAAGAATACTAAAAATACTTGAAATACTCAACTCAATACCTGTTCCACTTGGAATACAAGATGAGGTGATTTAAAACAAGAACCTATAACTTTATGACGTAGCGCCCCTTATTTGCAATTCAAAAAATAACAGTGCTCGACGTGACAGCCATTGGAATTGACGTTCATTACAGTTATCTGAGCGAATGAAATATTCGGAACCATCGACAAGAAAATTGACGTTAATTGCTTGAAATATTAAAGGAAACATTGGGGGTAATCGACAACGAAAATCAAGGGACCGATACGTAATACAGAGCAATGTTGTCTTGTTACCCAACAAACGTGGCATTTTGTTTTGTGAATACTTTTCATATTTCAATTTTAAGTAGAACAAACATGGGATCTCAGGCAAACAGGAGCCGAAATGCATGATCTAATTATTGCGAGCTCTGAATATACGACAACAAATAAATTAATCGTGTTAGTGGAGCCTTATGCTAACACGGGCGAGGACGAGCAACCCTTCCGCCGCGACGCCGCGCTCCCGCTCCCGCGCCCGCGCCCGCGCCCGCCCGTGGTGCGAGCCGCATAATTAAGTAAGAGGGTTACTATTAAGTATGTAACAGCAATAAAGCGTAGAACGACCACCCGAGCGTGTGGGATACACAGCAAATATGTCGTTCAATAATTTAGTTGCCATGTTTACAACTCTTTCATCACAGATAAACAAGCCTTCTTTGACTACCTTGATGACCTCAAATTTTTGTTCAAGTTCTACCTATTCATCGAAATTAAGATTAAAACAAATCGTGAACAATAAATACAAGCCGTTTTATTTGTCAATAAGCAAAAATGAATGTTGCGTAAACAGAATCGAAGCAATCAAATATTGTGTCAAGTAATATTTATTCAAAACAGATTGTTTTAGCAATATGCGAATGGAAATTATTTAGATGGTATCGCGTATTGTTATTTAACGAAGTAAGGTGGTTTGTTTCCGGAGTATTTATGTTCAATTTATATTGATGTGTTTACATTGGAGGGAGCGGGTAACAAAACGAAGAGATATAATCTGATGCTTTGTTACTTTACATCACGAATCGTGCGGTTAATTTAATTATTAACAGTGCTTTACCCCTGTCGTGGCTTGACGCCATCCGCGCCAAATTGTTACGACCTCACATTGTTTCAAAATGGACTCTGGGCCGTATCTAACCGGGTGGTGGCGCGGCCGTCCATGTCCCGGTACTCATAAAACATGGGCTAACTGGCGGCATGTCATCCGTCCGCCCCTGTTATTAGTGGCCAGCCGACGACGCGGCTCGGGGCGACAGCTCAGAGACTCGCCCCTGAAAATTCAATTACTTAGTAGCGGCCTACGTATGGCATTGCGTAGGGTTGGCGTACATCGCTGCACGCTCAATTTGTCAATATGCTGTACACGTACGTACGGTTATGATGACCGAGACCGAGAGTATCGGATTCGAAAACCGCTTTTACGTTCTTGTCGCCGATAAAAAAATAAAAATTGCTCTCTGAAGGGTTACGAGTACCAGTGAATATTATGCAAGTGTTTAAAACAAAAAGTAATGCTGAATTATTTATTTTTTATTTTGTATGTGTTTGTTGTTTTCCTCATTACAGCTTTAGCGGTTAACATACATTTTAATTTATGGAGGTAATTGTTGTTTGTCACAGGCGGCGTGGTTGCCGGTCGTGGTGCGGAGTTGGACGAGTGTTCGGTTGGAGTATTCCGTGGCACATTACACATATGCGAGCCGCGGTTTTGATTACGCGGCCGCATATAGTTTCAACGATGATGCCATGTGCGGTCAACGCACGTACACCACTCACTCCGGTAAGCGCTGTGTCATCACCTTCCTCTATCCTGGAAACAATACGGCTATTAGGGACATTAAGAAAAATGACTTTGGTATAACTCGATAGAGATATCACAACCAAGGGGCAAATAATCGGCAATTTATCCCCAATGAACTCCATAGACCCCCAATCACATAAAGCGAAAACAAACAGTTCTATTTGACATTCGAAGCGCGTCTCAGACGTTTGGAAAAACGCGTCGGATATTGTTCTCGGTGGCGCGGCGGGGCGCGTCCGAGAAAATTACGTGCCACGACCCAGTTTCACGCCGCCTAGGGTAACACTGAATCGGAAAAAACCTTGAACAAGATCGTAAAGTTCCAATTACAACGTCGCTATTGCGGCGACTCGTCGTGCTGCCTTAACGTCGCATTATTGCCCACGTAGGTAGATGTTTCACTGTCTCTTTTTCAATTTATTATTTTCTTCTGAAGGACTTAATTTTTCCCTCTGTAGGTGAAATATCGTCCAGGAACGTGTCCGTTACGGGTAGTCTGAACGAGTTTTTCTATCAACAATGCACTTGGGTATTAGACTCCAACGTTGAGCGGCAGTTGTTCATTGACATCACGTCTGAGCAGGTAAGCCACGATAAAAAGCTGTTGTGTTTTATTTCTCTTTTACTTATCTTCTCGACTTCAATTCATTCTTGTAGATTTTATAGTGACGCAAACTCAATTCATTTTGCAGATAATATTATTTTATATACGTATAACAGGAATGCTTTTGTACATTTCTGTGAAGACTGATAAATGGTCTGACATACAATACAGTAAGATTAAGTGTCTGTTGCTGTCCAAAATTATCTCGTCCAATATGTATCCGTCTCGTACAATACGTATTTGATATCACGATAATGTTATCCCAAAATAGTGAACAAAATAATAAATTGGATCAAGTAAGTACCTGCTGTGATTTGAGCGATGTGTGATACAACAATGTTGTGGTAGGACAAGTCGTGTGGGTCGTGGAACATCACGTTGCACGAGTGGTCGGGGCCGGGCGGCGGGACCCAGGACTCGGGGCTGGCCGCTGCCGCTGGGGACCTCTTGTACACGTTCTGTGCCAGGCACAAGAATCACACGTACACCCTACCCTGGCGGCTCAACACTGTCGTCATTAGGTATGTATTTCTTTCACACACACGTTACGATGTGAGAATCGTTGATACCTTTCACGATACAAAACGAAACTCGAACAATTCTTACAAATCGATGAGGATTACTGTATTTCTTACCCGATTCATATTCGGTAAGCGTGTACGGCCCGCGTTGTTAGTTCGCTTAGAAGTCAAAAGAAATCTTCCGCCGAGCTTTTAGCGCGATCTAAACAATTTCCAAAAGAAAGAAAACGCCACGATAAATTATTTATGAATGGCCGTCGGCTTTAATACACCAACCAACGTGCCAAATACGTAAGAGCGCATGCTTTTATTTAGCTACTTTCTCGGTACAAAGATCTTTTTTCTTTGTGCATATTAGAGGAAGCCGTAAGAGGGTACGTGGCGTGCTTCCGAAATGACATTTCCACTCGTAAATCCTGAATAACGATGTGTGAAAACATACCTTTGTCGATGAATCGACAGGTCGACGCAAAACGTTCTTTTCGGTGGACGCAGGTGGGATTGTAAATAAAGTTTTTAAGCGCTTTTCGCAGCCTTTCGTGTGAACGGTTTGGTTTTTGACCACACTTTTTCCAGGATCTGTGCACTTCGGGCTTTTGATAATAGCCAATACAAAAACCGAGCTATAGCAAACTAAAAAGCGGGTCGTATTGTATTGCCTATTAGTTATACGCTCGTGGATAGCCGCAGGATGGCCGCAGGCTTATGCGAGAGTTAAAAGTATTTTTAGAAAATGTATTTAAAATGAAATTTGTGGAAAATCCGACAAGCTTTATGACATTTTAGATTTTATATTTTGTACCTACAATCAAAGCAAAAACAAAAACCAGTCAACATTTAACATTACACAAAAATACACATCCAGTACGTAAACCAAATAGTGGACTATTGGTTAAATACTCATTCATCAAAATTACTCCTAGAAAAATATTCTAACCTACTATCCTCACTCCATAGGTTAGTAGCATTGTCTCGTCAGCAGCCGCTGTACACGATAAGATGGCGATCGCAAGTGGTGCGTGCCAACACGCGCCTGGGGCCGCCCACACCAGCTCCAGCTGCGTCAGCCGCAGCCAACACCCTCATTATCACTAGACTCCTTTTATACCTGCTTTGCTTACCACTACTAAGACTTTGAAACTATACAGAACTATGTGGTTCAATTCAGTATTAAAAACTTTCAAGTATTAAAAATTGTGACTTGAAACCAGTGCTTTAGAAGGTGGAGTGTGTAAATCAAGCAAGTGAGTACATAATGGATGTTTTTATACATACGTGCTGTGCTAGATCAAAGATTTTGTGACTATGTGCGTTAAATTCCAGTGATTGAATACGCTAATTTTGGACTCGAGACAGCGAATAAACTGAATATCATCGTTAAAGGTCTTTGTTTTACTGGTGGTTAAATTGTAGGTGAAAACAAAATTTAAATTTTTTTTTAATTACAGGAGTGTTTTTAAAACAGAGGTCTTTCATTGTAATTCTTGTATGTATTAACAGTTCTAAGTTTAATATTAGACGTAATTTCGACACAATTCTATTGACATACTAACCAAGATATTGTTTTTATTGTAAGAAAACCCTTTAACATAGCTGTGGGCCCTGTGCGGATGGAAGATTAAAATCCACGTTTTTGTTTTATTTAAGTATTTTTTAACAATGTAACATTAATTTGTAATTTTAAGTTGTATTTAAGTTTTTAATTGTTACTTTTGAACGACTAACTTGATTTGTAACTCTCTAATACGTACGATTATTACGTCTTGATTGCCTTCTGATACTTTTACTATAATAGATCCATCTTCAAGTATGTAATACGAAAATATCTGAGGACTGGAATCTAACTTTGATTATACTGACTTATAGAAGTTTATTATCAAATACCTAATGTTCAAGATTGGTATGTTTTGTAATCTGGAACGTAAGTAGCCCTGCATTTGATTGTAATATGTATTTTGAATCACTGAATCGCAGATCTAATACAGAATACAAAAAGTTATTTGACATTCTAAAAGATAGGTTTATATATTTTTTGTAACTACGATTCGTCTTTTAGCCAAAGGCAGAATAATGTTTATTGTAAAATAGTTTATCTAACCTTGGACTATGAGATCTAGAAATACCTAGCTCAAACGAATTTCATCAAATGTCTACATAGTTGGTATATGTAACAAAACTCCACATTTTAATATTTCAATTTATATTTTTTGTAATACGACAAGACGATATAACAAACAAAATATTTCAAGGTTATAATCTACTTTTGTTTAGATATTTTAGGTACCTAATTTAAAAAGGTCTTATGTAATGAATGAAAGTATAAAGGAAATCAGTCATTAGCAAATTAAATTGTTATAAATAAGAACAGTAGAGTGAGCAAACGAGTGTGTTTTCAATTTTGTTGATTTATCTTTAGTTATAAATCTAGCTGCAGGGAGTAGCGGTCTGGTACATGAAAACAAGCACATGAATCAAACGCTGTGTCGAAAATATTCTAACGGTTTAACCAATCCAGTGTTGGCAATAGTTGTTTAATATTTCACCATTTTTAGCCACCACTGTCAGTATATTTCAAAAATTGTTAGCTTTTCGATCTATAAATATTTATCTTTTTCTAGGAAATCAACTATTTTGTTGTTGTTTGAAAAAATCTTGTTAAAAGAAAAGAAAATCTTACGAAATGTATCTATAAAATCTGGGCTGTTTAACGAGCCTAACATCGATAAAATGTTTTTCGATACCATCTCGAGTTTTTCATCGAAATCTTGATTCTGGCGAAACAATAGAATTGTAACAAAGTCATGAATAGCACTCCAATATCATACCAAAGGATATTCGTATCGATAGCGAAGCTGTATCGATATCGATAGTCTGCTAGTGATGTAAACAATGTGCGATCAACTATTATGTAAATATTGAATGTATAAGCTTAAACGAATCCCTTAGAATAGTATAAAAAACCTCCGAAGACTTTTTGGATAAGTAGGAAAAACAATGTCGCTTCAATAAATTGTGCTTTTTTGACGCTGTTCTGTTTTTTGTAAATTATATTTTATTTTTGTTATATAATATAGACTTAGTATGTATAAATGGCTGATTAAATAAAATAACTGTCGTACTGTCAATTATAAATTCGTAGAATAATAAATCTGAAATTGTTTTTTCTGCATCTCGCTGTTTACTACTTCTCCGCAAAAAATATTATTAGCTTGTATGAACAATTGTTATTGTTTAAGTCTCAACGTAAATTTATTCTATGCGGACACTCAGCCGTATTCCACAATTTTATGTGCAAATAGATTTTCACTGAACAATGAAATAAAAATCACCGAGCAAAATGAAATAACACTGCAAAGCAATTGAATCGATTGAAATCAATTCGAATAAAATAATAAATGCACGAAAAAATATTTTAATTACTATCACACGCAATTCGGATAACAAAAATATAAATATTAATCATCTACTCCTGGATTTTTAGCACTTCACGGGAATTGAATTTGCAAAATATTATGGTACGTCAAACACAAATCTCACGGTTGGAATTGAGAGGTTTGTTGGAATAGAAACACAATTGAAACAGAATAGGAAATGTTTTTGCACGATCGCGATGTGTTATTTGTTTTAGATATCGCGATAGATGAGAAAAGTATTATTGCGCAGTAGATAGAACACGGAGAACTATTTCACTGACTAATGTTGTAGTCGAACTCGTGTTCATGTGAATATTTACCACGAATATCTCATTTCATTTCTCTGATACATAAAGATTGGAACGCGTGGAAACGCTATAAATGTAACCGTGGTACAGATATGTCATGTCTCACAATATTTGTTTCTCTATTTCTATTCATAGAAGTGTAGTTGTTTAATTTTCATATCAATTGTAGAAACTTCGCAAGCCATTGTTCGGTAACAGCTTTATGAATACGTTTAAATAAGTTCACGTTGATCTGTAGCAAATTTTGTGTAATATTAAAAATTATCAATTATGTAACTAGATTATAACAATAGATTAGATGTAAATAGTTCGGACAAAGTTGGCATTATCTCTTCTTCGTAAAACTGGGGATAACCCAAACTTTGTCCTCTTTAGATTAAATAAAAAGCTAACTTTAATAGGTAGGTAGATGATTCTACGTATAAAATAATGAATAATGTTTGTTACACTGAAATAGATAAAATGAAAGCAATTTGTGTATTATTTTTTATCCTTGAACACAACCCTACAAACACAGAAAGTAATAGGTACTTCTATAAAAAATGGACTAATTCATGTGTCACTTACATGAAAAACATACAGGAGATTTTCACTTACATTTCAAACGCATTAAAACCACTTACGGTCACTTCTGATGACAAAAACCTGATGCATCCTCTCCTAGCCCTCTCATACAAAGTGGACCTGCCGGAGCCATGCAACTGTCATGAACGAGCGTCGTAATATAGATGGCTTTAAGAGCTCTCACAACTAGATAGCTTGGCCGTTGGCTATAATATGGACGTCTTGAAAGGGAATAATACAATATACTATTATAGGTATAATTAGACTACCTAGAATATGATGATCCCAAAATTACTTTCATTATCATTGGCTACCGTTAAACAAATGCTTCCCATATTTTAGAGCTTTTGCCACACTTTGCCGGTGACTTAGGGACCGAAAATTAAGAGAATATTACAACTCATCCTGTTGAACTTGATGGCAATGTTATCAGTGGATCCAAGAACGAATACTTAATCCACAAGCAATACCCAATCAACGAAAATTCATAGAAGAAACAGAAAACTTCTTTAAAAATTAATATCGAATGCTATCAAATATTAATTAATATTTCTAAGTACACACTTAGTTTCTAATAAATTGCTGAACACTTTCTTGGAAGACCGATGCCGTGCGATTGATGTTTTAATTAAAAAGCAAAGCTGTGGCGGTGCGTTATATTTATACGTAGTGGTAACTGCAGTGGAGAGCTGTGCCAAGAACTGATTACACGCCGTCTTTTACGTTTGATCCGAGCCACTAGAGTTAACAAAATTATAGGAGCAAACATTGGAGGAAGCATGGAAGGCTTTATCAGTTCGATCGTGCCTCAGTTTAAACTTTCCATTTGAAATGTTCGCCTCTGCCTTTCTTTAAACTTCCCCTCTCGCCTTTGAGGTTTCTAAGACGGAAACTTCTTTTTAAGATAGGTTCCGAACTAGTACTTTTATTTTTCTCTTTACTCGCCATTACGGTACTAGTGTTTGCTGTGTGGAAGGATTTTACAGTCGAGCTTATGTGAATTCAATGTCTCGTTAGTTGCTATAAAATAATGTTTCGTTTTTCTTTTACACGTTGAAGCAATTATAAAGGGATTTTAAGAAGGCTGTTTTGATTACAAAAATATATATGTAAATAAATGGCTGTTCTAAAGAGCGTGAGAATACAATTATACTGTACGAATTATATCTATTGGTTCACTAGAAAACTCGACGATAACATAATTTCCTCAACTAAAGTATGGTAAACTAATTGAAATTCCCAAGTTGTAGAAAAGCAGACTTCTTTTAATAATAGAAGACATAAAAGATCTGTTGCACGAAGATTATTCGCCGAAGATTTGTTCTTAAACTAAGTTTAATATGAAGTCAGTTGAGTTGAAGAAAGATGGATTCACAGTCGGTTGCTAACTTAGCAGCTTTTGATTCGCTAGCAGTGCGCCAATCGTAAAGTTGTGTACCCTGAAAAAGGCCGTTGGCAAAGTCTTCCATAAGATGAAGTTCCTCGCATCCAGCCGTCTTTGTGCTTCACTCAAAGGAAACGCAATTTAAACTACATGCGGGCACACCAGATATTCATTCCCTTAACCCCAACTCTTTCTGAACACAATTTGCAAGTTTTATTTAAGGCTGCCGAGCGTGGGATGTCAGGGACCCACATCTGACGTACTATAATAACAATTAAACAAATTGGAATTAAGTTGAAGTTGCAGTGAACGGTGCAGTTCGTTAAAACTATATAATTGGAGTCCGGAGAGTATAAATAGGAGGAGCTGTAATGGCGCCCGCTGGTAAGGATTAGCAGACATGTTGTTTCCCCGCCACGAGTTGGTATCCTCAGAGACTAGTGCAAACCTTAGTTATTCGGTGCAGTTAAATGTGTTGGTAAACATAATAATATATTGCAAATGTAAGTATAATCCGAGTGTGTGTAGTCTAGTGGTTGCAATTACTTTGAATTAAAAGATTGGGTGAAACAGAAAAAGTAATTATACAGAGATGAGGCCACATTAAATCTAAATAAAATAATAGATTTTCACTTCACAAAAAAAAAAACAGAAAAATCTAGAAAATGAAAGCAAGATACTCTGATATTATACAAACAAAAAACAAATTACCAACTTTATAAAAGTTCTATTAATACAGCGAGACAATTAGCGAAACGGCCAGAATCTATATAAAACTTTTAACAAACGTTCGCGCTAATTAGTATATTTTGGTTATCAAATTACTTTATGTCATCTAAACAACACTTAGGGTTGCAGTAAAAGTTGGCGGCGGCCCCTTTGTACACAATAACAATGAGTGCCATTGTCTCCGCCGCCACGGCATGTCCACCGGCGTTCATTGCTGCCATAATTAAGTTTTAAACAAAGATAAATTAACAGCGAGATACGTTTCGTAAAATATTCGTGATTTACGAAAGTGTTAATTTTATATCTACTTTGATTTTGATTACTAATTCCTAAAAACCTCGTCTAGCTGGTAAACGAGCAGACGGATCACCTGATGGTAAACAATCGCCGCCGCCCATAGACACACGAAACACCAGAGGCGTTACAAGTGCGTTGCTGGCCGTCATTTCATAATTAAATTTCATAGCTAAAAATGATAATATAAACTCAAATTGTAAACATTTTCATAAAAAAGAAATACTACCTAAATATATCTCAAACAAAAGCAAAGCAAAAGGTTTCATCTATATTTGGCCCACAACCAGCTATTATTAGTTGTCTACAAAGCCATTTTCAAAACATCTTTCGTTTCTAAAACTGCTATAATATCAATTACAAGCTTCGTTTATCAAGAAAATGTCACAGAATACTTAGTTGTTGGTAATAAGAGGCTCGTTGAAGCATCTTCAAAGGCTTATCTCTGGTAATAGGAGCAAGCCCCGGTAGATTATACTGTCATACGACGAACACTCATTCCGAAGACTCAAACGTGAAACGACCTACTCTCAGTCATCATAAGCAAAATAGGAATACTAATTTTTCATTTCAGACGTTTCTTACACAGATTATTAAAGGAAATCTTATACGAAATCTTTATATGTTTGCGAATTATTAGTGAACATCTTCGTTTTAATGATGTGTATAAAATAAATGAACTCTCTATCAACAAATATGTAAAAGACACGACTGATATATTTCTGCAAAAGTTGTTTTATACCTAAATATTTTTAGTCAAAATCATATTTTTTTAAATCGTTCTAAATATCACAGTTTCAGAGTGAGTCCAATGACATTAGTAAGTGACCCGTATAATTAGTGCCTATTTAAACATTCTTTAATGTGAGAAACTAAGTTTAATTGGTATAATTGCTGTACTTTTCTGACTTGAAATTCTTAATTGACCTTCCGTGATAAGTCAAAAGTTCCACATTTGTTAATTGGACTTAGAATTAGAGTCCGTCTTCTTTAACTTTTACTAATGAAGCAAAGAAATTCACAAGTGTGTCGCCGAGTTAATTAGCTCATTAATTATTTCTTTATATATCTGTCACTAAGCAGCAAGATTTAGTACAAGGTCTTACAAGTCCTCTTATTTATTTTATTCATATACTTTTTGCTCAATATTTGAGTCAAGTGTACCTAAATTCTGTATGATACTATATTTTTGTGTTATGGCAATGTCATTAGCAAAATAAGTATTTAAACGTGGATGATAAAAGATTGTTCGCTATTCTATCTATATATTTTGATAATGTTATATTCTCAAGACTTGTATAAAACTGTTATACATATTTTATACAGCAATAACTTTTATGAACTCTTTTAAAGTCCTTTAGTTTTTCATAAGCACTAGAATAAAATTAGTTTAAAACTTAAACGTCTGAGACGTTGAAAAAGGCACTCTACTGTGAATACTATAAAACGCTCGTATCGCTGAATATATGAAGTAGAAATAATATATTACGGTAGTTTCATAACTTATCTCACAGCGATATATCGATGCAGCAAAGCAATGCAATCTAAAAAAGTAGTATTTGGAGCACTTCGCAATCCAAAATACAGATGGTAGGCATAGCTCACAAAACTGTCAGAACAAAATGGAATTCGACGAACCACGTCGACTGCACTCCAGTTTTCCTATTTACTAAAATCACAACAGGCTCCCCTAAAACTAGGGGACTACTAACTACTGGAATAACAAAACCCGTTTTAGTGCCCTGAAGTCATCAAGTTGCGTGGGAACCGAAAGAGCTGGCTTTGTCATTTTACCTGAGTTTTGGTAACAATGTGCCCGCGTAACTCCTAACAAGCCCTTACTATAGTTTATTTTTGTTATCAATTGTAAAGTTCGCGTTTTAAACTTAATTATAAACTCGTGGTTGCTCATCTAATTTGTTCATTAACATAAAGACAGTGATAACAATAAGTTTGAGTGAAGTGAAAACTAATAGAGCGGAGGCGCGCGCTATCAGTTTTGTAAATGTCCATCTGCTACGAAATGCTACGAGCTACGAGACCGCTGCTACGCTTTTCGTAACGTTAACTATTTTTCGTAGTATACGAATCAATCGTACTTTGTTCAATTTTTGGCTAAGTGATTCATTCTTTTGCAAATGGTTAATGCTTTAAACTTAACAAATTGATACTTCTAAATAAAAAATGGTACAATTACAAAACGTTATTAATTGCAATCAGCAGTTATAAAGTTTACGTCATGTCTTGTTCGTTCCTAAACACACAGTTAATTTCCGATAGACCCATTTGAACTGCACACATCAATTTCAGCGAGTAAACAAAAATGTACGTGCTTTGTTACGTCCAGTGTTTATTTTTCGAGCATTGTGTGCGTGTATCTGCCACCATTGTTTTATTTTTCGAGGTCGGTCAATCCCATTGGTTATTGATATTTTTTTAACCCTTTCCCACGGTTTTCGCCTGTCATATAACGAAAATAAATACTTGTGTCTATCGAGTGGACAGTAGCGTTTGTTTTGTATTTAGAAAGATATTTCTAGTCGTATTGTGGTATAGTTGATTTTGTTTAGTATTAAGATACGAAATTAGTTGTAATTTACATTCATTTATTCATTACATCATTACCATTAATCTGACTGAATATTTTATAAAAAAAAAAAATATAAAAATAAAGCAGATGATACTATAATTAGAGATGTGAGACTGGGAGACGTGATATCTCCGAATCTGTTCACTAACGCACTGGAGCATGTTTTTAAGCTCTTAGACTAGAGCGGATTCAACATCAATATTAATGGCGAATACATCACTCATCTCCGTTTCGCCGATGACATAGTCGTAATGGCTGAGTCGCTGGAAGACCTGAACACCATGCTCAGCGATCTCAATACTGTTTCTCAATAGTTGGGTCTTAAAATGAACGTGGACAACACGAAATCAGATGGTGGCTTGTTGTTCTACGTGGAGGACTAAGGGGGAGGCCTTTGTTTAACAGTGGACGTCTTCCTGCTGATGATGATGAAGATGACTATAATTAATCGATTAGCAAAGTATAATATAAAATTATTTTAGATTAAAGTAACAACAACATCATAAAATAAACGTTTTGTTTATTAGACTTAAAATATACATCGCATTTTATTCGGATGACGTCACGTTAAAATTGAATTTATTTATCAAAAAAATATATATATATTGCAACGAAATGTTTTTCGGTTTGGTTTGAAACACGGTTAGTTTATTTTGGTGTCGAAGCAATTTCAGCGCGCAATGGTCCGAGAGAAACCACCCTTGGGCGACGCACCTGCCCACGATCATTACATACGTATTATACTTGTACATAAATAAATACAGTTGACACCACAACTTAGTTACTTGGAAAATAACATTTCCGATATTACGGAACATTCCGGAATGTTCTTGTTGTTGTGGAATTTCACAACTTCGTAATACTCACGCCTCTTCAGTAGAGTTGATGAAGGGGTAA
Organism: Spodoptera frugiperda; assembly: GCF_023101765.2. Classification (NCBI taxonomy): domain Eukaryota; kingdom Metazoa; phylum Arthropoda; class Insecta; order Lepidoptera; family Noctuidae; genus Spodoptera; species Spodoptera frugiperda. Next base: position 9,731,910 of record NC_064226.1, on the reverse strand, counting down.
CTATGGTTATAGAGATGGGTACATACTTTTGAGTGACAAACTACTCGTAATATTATAGAAGATGTAAAGAATAATTCGTTAACACGAGTACTTTATCTGACGATGCTATGGCAAGTGACTAACTTTCAAGCATTTATGTACATACCTATGTATGTATATCCGGAGCTGCGGACTACCTAGCGGGTTTACCGGGTCTCCGGTTCGACAGGCAGGAGTAGGAACGGGGTGATTTTAGTCAGTAAGAGTCTGACACTCCCTCTCGCCTTGCCCAGGGCAGGAATAATCATTGGATGATTTCCCTCCCCCTCAAAAAAAACCTATGTATGTATCTGCTAGTTACAAATTCAACAACCTCATAATACTAAGCTACCCGACGATCGAATATCTCCCTACTCAACAATCATGCTAGCGATCGTTACACCTATGAGCCAGTCGAGATATTCGTGGAATTTCAATATTGATAATATTATAATATAAAATGGAGGACGCCGCCTACAAGATATTATATAATATCATTTCAAGCATCTGTATGCTGTATATTAAATTTTAAAGAGCTCTTAAACATATGTTACTTAAATCGAGCTTTGCAGTTCAGTCAACTCGCAAGTAACAATGAGCCCTCGTTTCAGTTTTAATCAAAATTGCTTATTAGGCATTATAATTAAACCTTTAAAAGAGAAGCTGTAATTAATATTCATTGTAATTATTTGAAATGAAACGCATTTCAGTATATTTTATAAGCTTTTTAATTACTCGTGTGTTTTTTTGATCGTCTGGATGTGTTTAAAGTAGAATGTTCTTTAATCAAAACGAACATTGTTGTAAACCGCAGTGGTTTATACATTATCAGAATTATTAAAGTAACTTATTATGTATTTAATTTAAAATAGGTAAGTATGAGGGGCAAATAATATTACAGATTCATTTATAAGAGAACTATGACTACACGTTTGACAGAGAAGGAGCCGGAGCGCTTTCTGATATACTAAAACTACTCTTAAACTGCGTTAACCCGCCGTCCAAGAATGTTGATTATCGCAAATCCTTCTTAAGAGAAAGCATAGTCCAGCAGCGTTCTACATCGTGGGCTGGTGACGTCGTACTTAAAATTACTATTTGCAACAATCTCAGTACACAATACCTATTAGAGAAGCATGGCAGTGGCTCTGCAAGTCTGCACTTAAATCAATTTGATGTGACGCGATTGAATCAGTAGGTATGCGGAACGGTAACTGGCTAGTGTTAATTATGGAAATCCAACATGGCTGGTGTTAATTCCAGACTAATTGTAATCAATGGAATGAAAAGTAGACATTTTGTCCAATAGAGAAATGTGACATGAGTATGGGGAACCCATTGCATTAAACAATATGTACGAGAGTGAGTGTAATTCGAATTTCAGAAATTAAGTCTGTCTTATTGCCGTACTCAGTCATTTAATGGTTACTTTGTCCAGTCTTTAGCAATAGTTTTCAATACAAAATCGTTGCTAAGGTATAGCCTGACAATAATGCGGTTACCGGTGACCACTGTCGCGTACCTTCATACTGCACGGTTGGTGCGGTGGCTGGGCAACTGTCTGTCGTGTAACGTGTAGCGGGTTCGATTCCCGCACGGAGCAATTCTTTGTGTGATCCACAATTTGTTGTTTCGGGTCTGGGTGTGATGTGTATGTGAAATTGTATGTTTGTAAACGCACCCACGACACAGTAGAAAATCACAATGTGGGGCAACGTTTTATTAAAAAAAAAAGACTTCGTTATCTAATGTAAACCAAAAGTGGACTGTTACTGGATGGTGGTGATATTGAGGCAGTGTTTCTTAATGGGAAGGAACAAGGAGCCGCAGAAGTCAGATTCCTTTACGTTAAAACCTATCTACAGTTTTACCCTGTTTATTGTTGGATATCGGTAATCAGTAAATGACTCTGATTATGATTTTATTGTAACTTTCGTGAGACATACTAAATTAAATATTATGTTATCGGCTTACTCATGTCTGCTCATGAATATGAGCCTTTAGCATGGCTTGAAACTAATCGAGTTCCTCGTCAAAATATTACGTGAGTAAGCCAATAACATAATAATTAATTTTGACTCTGATTTATGGTAGGTAGTGAGTTCAAACAACCAACGAAGTTATGTATTAATCATAGTTATACATAGTACTGATTTACAATACCACAATAAATGCAACCCTTTAACAATAATAAAGTATAAGTGCATACTGTATTTTGCTTTCGAGTAGATTAATTGGAAATCAAAATTAACCCGCATGAAATAATTAACACGACTGATTCGGAGGTTTAATTAATTTTATCGCATTTATTTTGTTGTTGTTACGAATTCACTATTTTTCTGTAGGTATTACTCATGTGAAATTGTTTCGTTTTATCTACGAATTTAATTAATGTGTATCATTGGATAATGATGATGGAATTTTTATACGTAAAGATTTAAGGAATTTCGATAATTTTTAAACGACTTCAAAAAATGAGGTTCTCTGTTTAACGTGTATGTATGTGTGTTTGTCCGCGATTATCTCGAGTTTGACTGAATCGATTTTGATGTAGTTTTCAGCAGGATCAGACTTAGGAGAAGGCTTTACGGATATAACCTGAGAAAAATAGAGGTGGTAAAGAAAATCGAAGGCGGTTGCCTGTTTTTTTTTTGTTTTTATTATCTCTAGTTATGGGTTACCTTGGGTGAAGAATTGAATGGGTATTGGATATGGTTGATAGTGCTATATTAAATATTAATATGATATTTGGTAATAACTCGTTTTACAGAAGGATTTGGGTACTGCCGAATGAAATTAAGTAAACAATAAACTCGCCACAGCTTGCCCCTTCAGGGAATAACCGCCTTGATGCTACGTACATTCAGATGGACTTTACGAAGATACAGTGAGCACTCAAGAACTTTGTGTAAAAGCGAAGTAGCATCTATCATACTCGCAACGTAAAATAAAACTTAACATTATCTGGCAACGAAATAGAAAAACAAGCAGAAATTTCAGTGTAAACGCGAGTTCGCGAAAGTGATGGGTGGCACACGGGGGAATAAAGAATTTACTTGTATCCCGGCCAAGAGCAATTCCAATCTTCTGTTCTTACGAGGGCAATTAATTCCCTCAACTTAGATACACCGATTTATCATTTGGCTTTTTGTTCAAACTTCCCCAAGTTTGAGGTGAAAGATATATAACTTTTTGTTTTTAATACTTTATGCTTTGGTCATTTTTGAAGCTAGGCTTGTATTGTTTTGTCTTGATGATTATGAAATATTATGGAGGATTGTTTCAATTTTAGATATTGTTCTCATTAACTGCCTCATTGGTAGAGTGATCGCAGGTGCGACTATCGGGCAAGAGGTCTTGGATTTGGTCAGGCAAAGTATTGCCGAGTTTTTCTCAATAGGAGTCTGGCTCTGTCCAGTATATGGCAATAGGTCATTTCTTTTGTATTATAATAAAATATGTTTTATTACCTAATTAATAAAACATCATTTCATATTTTATAGTTCTTCTAATACTTTCTCCTTTTACAATCTCTAGACGCTACGTAAATTTTATACATTGTTTAGATTTTAATCTAAGCCAGATTTTACATAATTGCTTTTTCACTCGAGTGAGTACAGATTTGAGAACAAAAACAATAGTATGAAGAGTTATTAATTTTAAAATTGCGATGAAATCTAATATACTTCAAATGTAGCCAGATAATTAATTTACAAGATAAGAATAGAAAAGTCTATCATATTCATTATGTCTCATCAAATTTTAATAAATTCTTTAATAAACTTTTAATCCAATAAACTAGTAATTCTATCCAAAATAAGGTGATATTAAATTGAGTATCGTTTTACAATCATTATTCTAAGTTTATAAAGTATATTTTAAATCATTGGAATGTTGTCACTTCGCATGAAACAAATGACACATCAATGACGTCATGCACGAAATGACAAGGAGACTCATATCGCATTCTCTTTCTATATGCAACTCTTGTTTTTCTACTACGTTGCCAGCAAAAAAATAATTGACACGTCAATAACGTCACATTCCTAATATTAAAAATCCTACTATTACAGATATATAGAATCTGTAAAGAAATGCTGTGTCATCAGAACTTCATCTACATACAATTTTTCAAGACCTCGGGTCGGCCCCAAGACCCCTTGCTTTTAAGTGTCTTCCCAACCAAATGGGCATTCCTTCGCGTGATAAGTTTTCTTGATATCCACCTTCCGACATGTCTGATCGATTGTGAGGTGTATAGCCCATGTATTACGAAGTGCGAAGGTATTAAACAACTTGTACCGTAAAAAGGTTAGTTATTGATGAGATACAATGAAAGAAGAATAGTCAACAATTTGTTAGAGAACGTGTCACTGACAGTAGTGGTTACTTATGTGGCTGCCGGCGACACGAGGTTCACACTTTTTGTGTCGAAGTCTGTGACGTGCCTAAGTTTCACGTTACATTTGACATATTGTTAGGGCTGTGCATTCGCGATACTTTTAGCATATTGCGATCGGCGATTTCAGTTTTGTTTAGATTGAATCAATAAAATTTTCTTTTGATATTTCAGTAATCGGGCTTAGACATAGAATGGAGGCCCAATTACCCCCCTCCAATCCAGGATTCCTCATCAACCCTTAAATTTCTAACCCCCAAAAGGCCGGCGATGCACTTGTAACGCTTCTGGTGTTTTGAATGTCCATGGGTGGTGGCGATTGCTTACCATCAGGTGATCAGTCAGCTCGTTTACCGGCTTATATCATAAAAAATAGTTTTATAGTATTTGTTATCATGATTGTAATTGGAAGGCAAATATGGTTAAGGTTACTATTAAGTAATCATGATGATCATCACGGTTATCAATTTATCATTATCAGTCCTTAATATTTTTTTTATCTCAGGTACCTACCGTTCAATCAAAAGTGTACCAATCACATTTACCTATGGCAGAACAATTTACTTTAGTAGGTAATCTTGTTTCAAGCACGTAACAACAGTTTGAGAAAATTTGTTCTGTCTCTCCAATTTCATATTCTTATTGCACGTACGATAAAATAACACTCGTCTTGACATTTAAATCTGAACTTTCATAATATATAAAAATAGCTATATCGGTGAAAGATTTCTTTTTGGATACTGAAAAAAAATATACATGCCTATTGAAAATCCATTAAATATTTATTTAATTACATTTTACATTATATTTATTTACAATTTATCCAATTATATAAAATATTTATTTAATTAATATATTATTAATGCAAAATAATTATTATAAATATAAATAATTATTTTCAAACGCACTATAATCAGAGTTAGGTCAGACTACCTGATAAAACTTTTCTGTTACTGAGTGATTGATTGATTGACAGACAACGCACCGGAAAACTTCTGGACCTAGAAGGCTAAAATTTGGCAGGAATGTTCCTTAACTAAGAGAGTTTCCCTAAATGTCAACAGAAACGGGAATATCGGGATATTCCCGATCCCACATCTATTTATGCGTACGACGTCGCTCGCAGAAGCTAGTTAAGTGTAAAAAGTAAAATTTCCTACTTAACAAAGCCACCAACAATATATAAACGTGAAGCTTAAAAAAACGAACCAATCCCCTCTATATTTAAAACGTTGGAACAGATTTCAAAATCTAAATTCGTAACCGTTTAACCGGCACGTCGGAACTCAATCGAATCACTATTTTAAAGTTTAAAAATAATAGTTGGATACGCGGAGCGCAACGAGTTCTGTCCTGCCAGTCACTTTGGACCGAGTGCTATGAGAGATTAAAGGCTTACGCGCCTGTAGCCAAACAAATTGCCCATCTAATGGGAGAGTAGTGTGGGCCTCGGTTTTCCTCCACCACTATAATCCCAACTGGTTAAGTTTCCTGCCATTTTTGTTAGTTTACTTCGATTAGATTGACGCCGCGTCCATTTTAAATTCTATCTCGGTTGTGTATATTCTACTTATAAACTTGTATTGTTGATGTGAGGTTTGTTTTATACAGACTGGTACAGATATACAAACATAAGACACAAATTATAAAACCAACTACTTACCTGCTTCCAATTTGAATCTCAAGAAACATTTTCTCCGTGTAAAAATCAACCACTCCGTTAAACATAACCTTAGAAAACATTTACTAAAATAGAATCCTTTTTCTTTTAGACCCACTCACAACTCTTTGAAACGGTCAGTTACTAAGTTTCAGTACACGAAATAAGCTATCATAATAATACATTTGTATGTTAATATCGGAGCACCATAATACTAAAAGTAATGTAGTGTATTTATATCCAATGGGCCACATCGCTTCGATGGCGGTAAAAGGGCTTTAACGTGATAGGGGCGAACTTATCAAGCCTGATCGGATCCAATTTCAATTCCGGATCTGTGATTTCTGCAACAAAAACCCAAGTATATTTATTTTATGATAGTACCTTTATTTTTACTATACCAAATTACAAAAAAACTTTTATATAAAGTTTTTTTTAATTTAGGTATCTACTACAGACAAGAGTAGCAAAACATGTAGATATATAATGCATAGATAGATACTCTAATCCAATTACCAGTGCAAAGGACCAGACACATGATTGCATCGATACGTAAAGGACAAACGCGCTTCGAGACTGTTGGCAATTTCTCCAGTTCAATTCCCCTACCACACGTCGCACGGCATTTTAGATAACATCGAGGGCCCCGCTATGAATTAAATGTACGCTCAACGCCAAGGGAGCAGGAAGGTTCAAATACCAACCGAGCGAATAAATAAACACAGGGCATTTACTTTTTTCACAACCTCTCACTTGAGTTTTAATATAATTTCTAAGCGTCTGTTGAAATCATTTTAAGTGCTACATTTTCACCTCAAATAATTGCTTTAATATAAAATGAAAACTAAAGGAAATGGTAGAATAAATCCAGGCGCTTATTTCACGAGATAAGATCATAGTTGGGGTCGAACCAGTCTCATCAGCCCGCTAAACGACAAAGGACTCTGATCCTTCTTCCCTTTTGTCTGACACCCAGAATGAGCAAAAAATTGTTCACTCAGTTTCCTCCCGTATTACTGTGACGGGATATGGAACGAAGCTTTAAATCTCTAGAGAATACGGGCAATTACGAACATTCTGATTTTATCTGGTTTCTACAATGTACACATGTATCCAGTATTCACGGTTAATCCTTGGAGGAACAAATTCTCTATTTGATAAACCAGCTTTATGAAAATAAAACAGAAAATGTTTACTAGTCCAAGCTCTGGATTCGGCTCTCCGTTGTTTTCTCTATTTATAATGCGAGTAGGAGATAGTCGTGGGTGGATGTTACTTCATCCTGTTCCTTAACGGTTGATTGCCGATCAAATCCATCATACGTTATCCCTTGACCCGTAAACTCGTATCCCGGGAAAGGTGACAAAGTTCGACCCTATGTAATGTATCCATTCGGTTTTTGGGTGTGTACGGGTAAAGTGCCCTTGACCGCCGTTGCCCTATACAATTAGAATAATTAACAATTTACCGGAGCGAACAGTATTTCCTTTAACGTTAACATGTAACGTTTGTACCAGTTAGTTCTGGAATTACGGAGAGCCGAGCAGACGGAAAATTTATTAAATATATCTCCACGTCGCATCAATAAATCTAACGGCCTTAGCAGCTCCGGCTAAAGTGGTCGGGTGACATCTCGCCATTTACCATGACTTATAGACACAGGGCGCACCGTTTTTGTCAAACCATATGCCACGGACTTCATCTCGATCTTCACTGTAACGGAAAGAAGAGTATTTCTTTTTTTTACTTACAATTATTATTTGTGTCGCAGAATTTCAAAGAATTTCTTTCAATGCTGACATCTCCTTTTTATAAAGTACCTTACTATCAAATGTCAGTTCGATAAGTCAAATAATATGACCTTTCACTTTGTACCTACTTATTCGTTTGGTACTAAAATAGCTTCAGGCTTGTTGGTATTTACTATGAAGTCAAATTATAAATTGAAAATGACATGTCCATATAATACTTTCTCAACTGACATGAAGAATTAAAAACACAATAACTAAATTATTTTCCTATCTACTTTTTTACTTAAATTCGATTAAATAAAAATGTTACAATTTCGTTTAAATACACTTTGCAAAGAACATAATTACTAATGCAAATCTTTTTTGTTATTTGTGTTAAGCACATTTTTATTTCATTTGAGTAAATAGAGCTGAACAGTTAATGCGAAATTGGACTTTATGGTTAAGCGGATTGGATGGTTATTCGTTGAACGGTCGTCTAACTCGATTCGTTCATTATTAGAACCGCATTTGTTAAATTCAATTTACTTTAGAACACTACTATAAGAGAATTCATTACGGTTCCATTTGAAACGGAATAAAGGCTTTCGTTTGTACAAAATCACTACGTCAACCTCTTTTATAAGTATTGTTATTATTTTATATGAAACTTTTGAATTAAGCGTGTCTTATTACATTCTCATTTGTAACAATGATTACAAAAGATTTATGGATATTATACGAAATTATTGTAATAAGAAATGTGTAGTTTCTAGAACCATTGTTTATGAATGAACCAGTCTTTTCTATTTATAAATCCATAAAAACAAAATACCTACTTGGAGCACACAAAGAATGTTGTACTTCATAGATGGGTTCAAACTTCGAGTATCTTTGACATCTAGGGCAAGAAAAATAAGAGATAGATCTTCAATTATTTATAAGAATCATATCTTAAGCATAAAACTTGCCTCACAGCAAAAAGCGAATTGAACATCCATTCACTCGACTACCTTAAAACTCCCCTTTTAATCAAAAAGTCCTTTCAAACAAAAGTAATAAAATATGAAATATACTTTATTTTCCTAAGCATTTAGTCCTTAGCAATCCTGGTCCTTGATATATTATGAGTCGTTCGCGCCCCGTTAGCCCCGTACCAATTGTCGCAAGGCGACAACCACAGACAGATTGTACAACTTATATTGTTGGTTCCGCACACCCATCATATGGAATGTTACATGAGGATATTGCGGTGCTAAATAACAGGCTTTTCGGAGATCTTAATTGATGACATGGTTCTAACACGCGTTTTTCTTTTGTTCTTCGTTCGTTTTATGAACGAAATTGGTTGTTTCGGCTTTGGAATTCGTTGTAGTTACATGGATTCCGAATTTGTTTCCTAAAGACGATTTCAAGCTCACTTTGTGCAGTGTCAGAAAAAATTAAAAACAATTTTAATAATCAAGATAACATGTTCCTTTAATATATCAATGGTCACATCTAACAGAGAAACTGAAAACTATTTTTTATAAAAAAAAAACTTTCTAAAAAATTTCATATAAATATGTACTTAAAATACTTAAATGAATTAAACAAGAGTCAACAGTAGCGTGCGGTTACTAGGTAATTACGAAGCATGTCGTCAAAATATTTCTTTAAAACAATTAATCATAATAAAATATTTAAACGATGCTAATAAATTAACCAAAATTATGCAAAATAGAACCTTAATAATAACACTGTTTTGGTTTAAAATATTTTAATAAACTGAAAGGACTTACCCCAGAGCGATTAATTAGTGGGGGTAAGTCGTTATGGATTTATTAGCAGAAAGAGGTCGGGGTCAGGTTACATTACCCTTGTGATGGGGTAAAATGGTTCTAGGTAAACAAATAAGTAGATATATCTAATTTACTTCTTTATAAATCATTTAAATGCTCATTGTAAAAAAGTATAGTCATCACTTTATAAGAATGTCAACTTTTAGATAAAAAAGAAATAATATTTTATAAACTTACCATTCCAATTCGTAGACCCATTATATATAATATTAAATTCCACCCAATAAAATAATAAATTACCATAACAATAACATTTATAATTCGGACGTCAAAAATGTTTAACAATTCTTCAGTAAAATACACAAGTTAATTCAAAAACCACACCTCCCGCCCGAGGCAATAATATCACAATTTCCGTCTACATTAAAATTTCAATTAAGTACTTACAAGGTAAGATGAATATTCATATCAATACGCTTCGGGGTACTGTTAAACGTAATCGATACAAACTTATTCTGGTTACCACAAAACTAGAGTTAATTGGAAAAAGTAGGCTTAACTTTATCATAATACAAAAATTTTTCTAAAGAGAAAATGGGATGAATTCAGTTTTCATCAATTTATTAGTTACTCGTAAGAAGATTACGGTCTGTTACTTGGAAGAAAAGAAAACACACAGATCACTAGAGCAGCGATTGCATTAGAACCTACAAAAACCACGTCAAGATTACCGCAGCAGAAGCAATAGGAGGTAGGCACAAATATTCTTAAACAGCAGTCACAGCCACAAGATTAAAAAAATGCTCTCAAATGCAGAATAGATAATCCCACTAACATCCCGCCCCAAACCAAACCTTTGACCTTGAAATCTCGTGAACTACAACCAAGTTAATAGGCAAAGTAGTCCCAACTTTGTAAACAAGAAAATTAAACAGGATTAAGGCGCTTTATATTTACGAGGTAGGACGGTGCTCCTTATTAACGAGGAAATACAATTACGCAGTTCCAGCAATTTAAGAAGACCTAGCACCGTTTAATTGCACCGGCATTAATTGTATTTGAACAGATAATTTCTCGGTACCATTTTATGGGGCACTCGTAAAATTCGCGGGCTCTCGGCCGCAGGACATATCCATTAAGTGCTAAGTTCGGTGATATTGTAATCCTTTCTGGTAATTAAGACTCTGATTTAAAACTTGCAAATATTGCGAAGCGATTCCATTTGCTTATTTCTTGGCAAACATTTTATTCTATCCATTTTGCTTTGATCCGCGCTAATGCTGCAGTAATAACTCGTAAAAGTATATCTTGAATAGATAAACTGCTTGTGCAAATATTATATATATGTCGTTCTCTAATATCAAATACAAAACGTTCGCATATGATATTCATTTACACACATAATATCACTACATATAAAAGGACCAGTCAATACGAACTCCTGGAAATAAGAAATGGTATTCACATAGCGAGCCTTTCTGATTAAATCCCAAGACATTGCCATCCATGGCTTGTTAAATATTTACAATTTGTACAGAATCTGTATTAAATTTTCAAGGAAACGGCTCGGTCTTCATTTGTGTGTCGTTTTAATCTGATTACGACACAGGTATACATAGGTACTTATAAATAGGTGTGTGAACAGATTTATGCAGATAACGTTAATTTATGTAGGCACGTGCGAACGGTGTCGATTTTGAACCAAATCTGTGGTTGTACCTGTAGTCAATTGTACATGATCAGCATTTGGTTAGGTAATGGAATCTCAAGGCCTTGATGCAATGTAGTATCGAAAAGTATCGCTGATGGTAAAGTTTAAAATTCGCAAGTTTCTTGGAAATCTCGTCGTTACCTTAGTAGTACCAGTAAATGTTACTTATTTATTTATAAATAAACTTCATTTTACAGAGCTTTCAACTTCCCTACATCTTTCATTCTACGAGTTGGTACCAATCTGTGAAAAGAAATATTATCTTTTTTATTTCGGGTTCGGATGGAAATAAGAAGTAATGAAAAAAGCGTTGTCGTTTAAGTGTTATTTCCAATCTTACACAAAACAGGGATATTAAAAGTACCCTATAAAATATAAATATCAATGTAAACGCTGCTACGGAGCAGGGTTTCGTAAAAATATTTACGTCTTCGTCTTTATTGAAAATTTATCGACGCTTCGAATATTTGAAAACAGTAATCAAAACGCCAAAGACTTTTAATAAATGTCAGGCGCGGCTACAAAGTGATATATGAGTATTTTCGGTGGTCGGACACCCCGCCACGTAAAACGCTGCGTCAAGAGCCCTTCATAAAATCGACCTTTATTGTCGAATCACGATAGCCATCGTCAGTATAGCTTATAATGATCCATAAAAGATAAATATTTCAACATCGTTCTTTGTTGTATTACGAAACCAATAACATCATCAAAATGAATTCCTTCTCGGGCCAACTCTTTGCTCAGAGTTGAACAATAGCCCGGATGGATAAAAAGGCCTTTATCGCATAAAGACGAGTCCTCCGCTGAGATAAATCAAGTTAATCATTTTTGAAGTAAATCTTATCAGCGGAATAACTAATTGTCTCATTGTAAACGCAGTATAATGGCTGCTAGTTCTTTTGTTTCTTTGAAGGCATTAAGTATGAAATAATGGCAAAGTTGTGCACACGGCAGACAGTTACTTGTCTCAACAATGTTATTAAATCATACGCAGAGACGCCGCGACTGTAAAGTATGTAGTGTAAAGCATCGCAGTCCCGCGACTCGTGTACCTTCATAAATATCTGCTTTGACGTCACATTCTTATAATGTGGAACTAGAATCAGTGCTGTTGTACGAAATGTAAATATACTTTCGGAACAGCTAGTCAGTGTTGGCATTTTGTGAATAATGTTGTGCCTTGTCACAGATTGTGTAAAAATTTGGACTTCAGGAATGTTTTCAGCACCACGAGCTTTAACGAACCAGCCAACGAGCTCTGAAGTAATAATTTAATTTAATACGTTTAACCATAGTTAAGACAACATTCATTCAGTAAAATTTATTAGATCGATAAACGATTGATGATTAGCAAAACTGTATCGAAAAGACTGCAAAATACTTTAAAAATTCTTAAAGGCGATTAAACTCATTTTTATCCAGCATGAAATTGCAAAATTGTAAAATTGCAAAAGAATATTCTAGAAAAAGGTTATAAGTCAATAATAAATTCTAGACATGCAGCGCCGCGAGCGGTGCGCGATAAATACGGCCATCTGTCACCTCGCAGATAAACGGATACTCTCGCATTGACACTCTATTAAGCCTTCTCTCGAGGTGTGTGTGCCCTCATACTAATATTGAGAAGGGGTTCTGTTTGTTTTAAGATAATATTCATTGAGTAATCAGCTGGATTTGCTGTTGCTCAGAGGTTTATTGTGTATCATTTTGACTTACTTTTTGTTTAAATACTGGCTTTTATATTTTTAAATGTCTACGAGGAACTATTGGTTAAACTTTTAGGTAGAGTATAAAAAAAAAAACAATGAAAATTTTCAGTTGGAGTTATCATAAAAAATCTTGGAAATAAACTGAACTCGAATAAAATATCATATTAGATATTATATTTCTATGAAGAATGAAAAAAAAGATAGATATAATTTAGCATAATATGTCGTAGGAACTCGCTGAGTCAGCACTCAGCGGGGTGACTACGGGCATTTATCATTACTTCGCTTTTTTTGACCGACGTCGAGAATGTCAGCCATTATCTATACCTTCCTTCCTTTTAAAAAGCCATATCCGAGAAAATTAGACTGCTACAATTGTATAATAAGGCATAAATTCGACTAACATAGGTACCTTGAAGCTAGCTTTTTCAGGACTTAAACGAAAATTAAAGGAAAATTTAAAGAATAGGCGCACATATACATCGCCTAAACCTCTTGTTAGTAATATTATCACTGCATAATGATTAAGTATCGTAAGACCTAGTAATATTTTATTTTTATTTTTTTATTTTATTTTATTTTATTAAATATACCTACTTTACATTCTCTCTCTCTTTCACTATCTCTCTATCTCTCTCTTTATAACTATTGTTACATTCAATTGTCACTCTTATAACCAGACAAATAACACAGCCAAATATTGTATCCATGTTGTACATAATATAAGACACTAAATATCAAAGGAAAAGTCACGTCACTTCTTGTACTACAGGCGAGCTCATAAAACGTACCATGTGATAAAATAGCGATGTATTTTCTCTCACACAATCATGATTGTGCGAGAGACTAGTGGCATATGTGACAAAAATGTACTCTACGTCTTTTCTACGTTATTTCTGAAAGTCTATAAAGTATAGAAACTTAGATAGAACCGTGGGAAACTGATTTTTCCAATCTACCATGATTTGATTTCAATCACAAAGGAAATAAATAGGTGGAATACTAAATAGAAATAGAACTGCCTCGTTGGCCGATTGGTCGCAAGTGCGACTGCTGGACAAGGGGTCTCGGGTTCGATTCCCGGGTCGGGCAAAGTAGTACTGTGCTTTTTTCGGCTTTTCCAGAATTTCTCAGTAGTAGCACGGAGTCTGGAAATGTGCCCGGTATATGGCAATAGGCTCACTCCCTATTACATGGGACTTATAAGTCAAATGGTGAAAAGTGGGGGTACATTGTATAGTGGCATTACGTGCCGTAATGTACACTTCTGCCTACCCCTTCGGGATAAAAGGCGTGACGTTGCAACAACTAAATAGAACCTGAACGTAGATTTTAGTAGCTACATGTTGTAAGTGACATTTTAAATGATAAATCTAAAGCTCCCAAAATTAGGTAATCAAATCGCAGTATGCAGCACGTAGCCCAAAGGCTAGGATCGCGATTTAATTACGCATTAATATTTAATCCCGACATACCTGGCAATGGCGCTTTGACAATGAATCTGCAAATTAATAGGGAATTGTCTGTGATTACCTACGCTATGCTAATTTTTATCATTATCTTACTGCTGTATTGCATAATTATGTTAAGTACATAATGTGTTATTTGTTATGCGTATAAAATGTGAAGTTATTATGTTACCTAAATATTTTAAAAAGCTTAGTAAGTAATAAAGCTTTTGTAGCAGCTATTATTTTGAGAATTTCTTAACATTCGGGATGGTTTTGTATTTAAGTGTGGGAGAGCCATGCTTCGGCACGGATAGGCCGGCTCGACCGGAGTGATACCACGGCCTCACAGAAAACCGACGTGAAACAACGCTTGCGTTGTGTTTCGTTGTGTGAGTGAGGTTACCGGAGGCCCATTTCCCCCCTTCCCAATCTTCCCCATCCCCGATTCCTGAACAACAACCCTTAAATTCCTAACACCCAAAAAGCCGGCAACGCACTTGTAACGCCTCTGGTGTTTCAAGTGTCCATGGGCGGCGGCGATTGCTTACCATCAGGTAATACTTCTGCTCGATTACCGGCTTGTTTCATAAAAAAAAATATCTAATAACAATCAAACTTAACAAGCGTAATCTATAATATAAAAATAACTCGGATTTTCCTTCCTGACGCTATAACTCCAGAACGCACGATCCGATTTTCACGATTTAACATTGCAGAAAATTCGGGAAAATTCAAGAGGTAAGCCGGAAAACAGGGAATATCACTGATGACGAAACGGAGTTCGCCGGGTTTGCTAGTTTTATATAGTTAACAAATTGAAAATAAATATCCCTTCTTAAAACTAACACAAAATCAATCAAAATTAACTAACAAAATCACAAATCCAATCCTATATCCGAAACACAACAGTATCTTAATAGTACCTTAACAAAAAGGGCCCTTCAATTAACTGAAGCAGTATAACAAAACCTGGTTTTATTCCATAAACGGATTCACCTTTTCAAACAAGACTCGGGGTCTAGTGTGGTCGTTGTCCGGACTTGTATCGCTCACGAAGTGGACACTCGGATGCACTCGACACGTCAACCCGTAACCGCCTGGTCCGCTCGCAGCCAGTCGAGGGTCGCCACCTCTGTTGGAAAGATTGTTTTTCTGGTTTGTAAACACAACCTATATTTATTATAAAGTAGAACTGGTCGCTATAAAAAAAAAAAAAAAAAAAGGGTTAACTGTCATTTTTGACAGCCGGTATTTTTCCTTAGTCTATGCTCGTATCTCTTGTATGAAAGTTTCTATAATCGGTTGAAGAACAATTAAATCTGCTGAAATATCCACAATATTTTTCATTTACCACGTTAATTTCCAACATGGTAGCAGAGCGTGGTTGGTAAAAGTGAAAAATACTCATATTTTGGTAAGATTCATCATACTTGGAATAATTACCGGCACAACGCAACGTGTCCCGGCATTCAAGAAAAGATGGCTTCAACGGCGATTGCGTTCGGGCAAACCGGCATTGAGAAACTGAAAGGTGCAGAAAACTATTCCACGTGGAAGTTTACAATGCGCATGTTGCTTATCCACGAGGAATTATGGAATTGCGTGGAAGCAGAACCCAGCGAAGATGGCGACAAGAAAAAAGTTGACAAAGCGTTGGCGCGCATTGCGCTTTCCGTGACACCGGCTGTAATTCCATATATTCGTACAGCGAAGAGTGCACATGAAGCGTGGAAAATACTGCAAAAAGCCTACGAGGGACGTGGCCTGAGCAGAAGGCTAGGTTTACTGCGTAGCCTCTTCAGTACTAAGCTGTCGGAGAATAGTTCAATGGAAGTCTACTTGAACAAAATAAAAGAAATTTCACATCAACTCCATGAAATTGAATCGCCACTGGACGACGAATTCGTTGCAGTCATCATGCTGAGTGGGCTCACAGATGACTACGACCCACTGATCATGGCGATTGAGCATTCAACTTCCAAACTATCTACGGAAATCATCTCACAAAAATTACTTCAGGAAACCCAAAGACGGGAAGAAAAATCTGAAGAAACAGCACTCATCACACAGAAGCAACCTAAGTGTTACGGTTGCGGTGCCAAGGGACATATGATAAGGAACTGTCCGAAGAAAAAAGGACCAGCCAAAGTACAAAACCAAGAGAATGACCCACCGACCCAGAGAAATCCAGTGAAGAAGTCAGCGAGGAACAAAAAGACCCTTCTGACGGCTCTCTCGGTGAAAGTGAATAGTGATGTGTGGTACATAGACTCTGGAGCGACAAATCATATGTGTAATAGTGAAAAAGTGATGAAGTGCAACCGTAGTAAATCCGTAGATGTAAGCATAGCAAACGGTGAAAGGTTAACAACAGCGGGCTTAGGGGAAGTGCAGATTAAATTGAAAGACTGCGTAAGGACAATAAGTGATACTTATTATGTACCTAATTTAAGTACTAACCTGTTGTCTGTCAGTGCTATGACCAAAAAGGGATATGTTGTCACTTTTAATAGTAATTCATGTACTATTTGCGACAATGATGAAATTTTAGCTACTGGTACGCAAGTCAATGGTATGTATCAGCTTGATACCGTGTCAGACAGCGGCTGTTCTGTGGAACAGGAGTGTTCTATGATGGCATCAGCAGCAGTGGATTTATCATCCCAGGAGTTGTGGCACAGACGTCTCGGCCACCTGAATTCCAGAAATATGCAACTACTTCAAAAAGGTATGGCAAATGGCATTTCTTTTAACACTTCTAATTTTCAGCAGTGTGTTGCATGTGTAGAAGGGAAGCAGAGTAAGCTTCCTTTTCCCAAAAGGTCGTGTAGTAGAGCTACAGAGGTACTTGGTTTGGTTCATACAGACCTTTGTGGTCCCATGCAACAGTCATCTCTAGGTGGTGCTAAATATTTTCTCAGTTTCATTGATGATTACACAAGGAAGCAGTTTATTTATTTTTTGAAATCGAAAGATGAGACTTTTGAATATTTCAAACAATTTAAAGCCCTTGTCGAAAATGAAACAGGAAAGAAATTAAAAGTACTCAGAAGTGATAGAGGCGGAGAATATATGAGTTCTAAGTTTCAGGAATACGTCAAGACATGTGGAATCAAGCATCAGAAAACGATACCAGACTGTCCACAACAGAATGGCGTTGCAGAACGCGCCAACAGGACCGTTATGGAGAAGGCTAGATGTCTTCTGCGAGATGCTGGACTCGGAATGAAATTCTGGGCTGAGGCGGTCAACACAGCAGTTTACCTAAAGAACAGAAGTCCTACGAAAGCTGTTGCTGGAGTAACCCCTGAAGAGAAATGGACTAGTAAAAAGGTAAATCTAAACCATTTAAGAATTTTTGGTTGTGTTGCATATTCTATTGTGAAGAATAGAAGAAAACTTGATTCTAAAAGTAAACCATACATATTTGTGGGTTACAATGAAGAGTCCAAGGGATACCGATTAATTGATCCTGATAATCCCATAAAATGTGTCAATTCTCGTAATGTCGTATTTTTAGAAAATAAATTCTGTAACAAAAAAATGTCACATGATGAAAATGTTGATCAGCATACAATTGTTGACTTCAACAATCTGAATTCAGATGAAATTCAGCAATCAGAGTCATCCAGTGTGAGTTCTGATGTTTCTGATGACATGAGATTATCACAGAATGAGCAAAGAGTCAGCACATACACAATAAATGACTCTGAGAGCGAAGACCTAAGTGATGAAACAGAGAATTGTTCGGATGAAACTTATATTCCAGGTGAAGACTCAATAGCTGAGGCGGAGCAGTCAGACACCTCCTATGAAGCAGCTCCTGAGTCTCCCCTGCAGGCTAATTTTGTGGGACCGGTCGACAGTAACCCTGATGAACCTCAGACTGCAACCGAGGCGCTGAATGGACCAGATTCAGACAGCTGGCGCAGGGCAATGACTGATGAGTATGACTCATTTATTAAAAATAAATGTTGGACTCTGACAAAACGTGACCCAAGCCATAAGCCCGTTCAATGCAAATGGATTTTTAAAAAGAAGTATGGTGCTGATGGTGAGCTATTGAAATTTAAAACTCGTTTGGTTGCAAAAGGGTATACACAGAAATATGGGATAGATTACCAAGATACCTTTTCACCGGTTGTGCGATACTCAACAATCAGGATGCTGCTTGCAATGGCGGCAGAGTATAACTTAGACATAGAACACCTGGATGTAAAAACAGCTTTCCTAAATGGAGACCTGGAAGAAACAGTATACATGGAGCAGCCAGAATGTTTCAAGGTCAAAGGGAGTGAAGAAATGGTATATAAGCTGAATAAGGCTGTTTATGGCCTTAAACAGGCATCCAAATCATGGTATGACAAGATTACCAAGGTTCTATGTAACAAGTTGAAGTTTAAACGCTTGACTTCTGAGCCCTGTGTTTACTCTAAGAGTGAAAATGGATTGATGATGATCATAGCATTGTATGTAGACGATCTGATTATATTTTCCTCCCCGAATTTCCCAGGGAAAGATAATATAAAGAAAGAATTGCAGGATGAGTTTGACATCACTGATCTTGGGCCAGCTAAGCTTATAATTGGAATGAAGTTGATGAGGAAAGATGATAAAATTTACCTCAATCAATCAAACTACATACAGAAGATATTGAAGAAGTTTCGAATGGAGGATTGTAACGCTATTGCGACACCCATGGAGACAGGATTGAAACTTGCCAAGGAACCTAAACAAGAAGGAACCTACGACTACAGAGGTTTGATAGGTTCGCTAATGTATGTGGCAGTTTGCACAAGGCCTGATATAAGTCATGCAGTCGGCTATCTCAGCCAATTCAACGATTGCTTCGGCGAAAGTCACTGGAAGGCTGCCAAAAGAATCCTACGATATTTGAAAGGTACAATTA
This sequence comes from Spodoptera frugiperda, assembly GCF_023101765.2. Taxonomy (NCBI): domain Eukaryota; kingdom Metazoa; phylum Arthropoda; class Insecta; order Lepidoptera; family Noctuidae; genus Spodoptera; species Spodoptera frugiperda. Next base: position 9,712,539 of record NC_064226.1, on the reverse strand, counting down.
ACTTTAATCTTGTTTTTTCTAAAACAGGCATGAACATTTCAGCTTATGCTGATGCGGACTGGGCGTCAGACAACATAGACCGTAAGTCCTACACAGGCTTTGTTTTCACTGTTGGTGAGTCTGTCGTCGCTTGGGAGAGTCGTAAGCAACGCACTGTTGCTCTATCTAGTACCGAGGCAGAGTACATGGCGTTGTCAGACACATGTAAGGAAGCTCTTTTCATTAGACAGTTCATATTCGAAATATTTGGTACCAAGCCTAAAATCACGATTTATAATGATAATCAATCAGCTATAAAACTGTGTAAAAACTTTATATTTCATTCTAGAACAAAGCACATTGACATACGTCATCATTTTATTAAGGAGATTGTAACTAAAGGTATTGTTGAAATTAAATACTTGTCAACTATAGTTATGTTAGCGGATGTACTAACCAAAGCACTTTGTAAAGAGAAACATAACAAGTTTGTAAGCCAGATGCTAACTGTAATTTAAGTTCCTTTTGTTGGTTTTATAACTGAATATATTTTCTTTTGAGTTTGTTTTAATTGATAAAACTGTAACATATGAGAATGTATCTCAGTCCGAGTGTTATGTTTTATGCAAGTCTTAACTGTGTAACTTATATGTAATACTGATGTTAGATGTATGTTAATTGGTGAGATGTGAACCATGGTTAGGAAATATGCCTTTGTTGTTTTTCTTTTATATTGTGAAATATAGTTCAGCTTGTGTTTAAGGGCCAGTGTTGGAAAGATTGTTTTTCTGGTTTGTAAACACAACCTATATTTATTATAAAGTAGAACTGGTCGCTATAAAAAAAAAAAAAAAAAAAAAGGTTAACTGTCATTTTTGACAGCCGGTATTTTTCCTTAGTCTATGCTCGTATCTCTTGTATGAAAGTTTCTATAATCGGTTGAAGAACAATTAAATCTGCTGAAATATCCACAATATTTTTCATTTACCACGTTAATTTCGTATAACCATCACAAAAAGGGCCCTTCAATTAACTGAAGCAGTACAACAAAACCTGGTTTTATTCCATAAACGGATTCACCTTTTCAAACAAGACTCGGGGTCTAGTGTGGTCGTTGTCCGGACTTGTATCGCTCACGAAGTGGACACTCGGATGCACTCGACACGTCAACCCGTAACCGCTCCGCTCGCAGCCAGTCGAGGGTCGCCAACTCCTCTATTGTTAATATCGCTTTGGACAGTAAATTATACACTACTGTTTGAGTTTATTAGTCTGTAGTGGGTTTGGTTTGTATTTGGATTGGAATGATATAGGTATGATGATCGTATATTTGTTTAAAAAGGTATGAAAACTATGAAAACTATCGTTACAACTAATAATACACCTACTTTACATTCTCTCTCTAGTTCCCTCTCTTTAACTATTGTTACATTCATTTGTGTTTGCGTTTGTTAGTGTGTAGTGGTTTTGGTTTGTATTTGAATTGGAGTGACATAGGTATGATGATCGTTGTTTAAAAAGGTATGAAAACTGTAGTTAAGTTTTTAACTGTCAATAGAAAACTATTGAAGGCAAATCCTCCGCTACCGTCGATCACCGGTGACCACCACGGCGTTCAATGTGTTAATTTTATACTTAGAGTTTTAATCATCGAAATAACTAGAACTTGAGCTGTACTCAACAAAAATGTTCTATTTTTGTACAGCGAAGAAAAATAAGTCTTAATAACATACTTAGACGCTACTCAAGGAATTGAAAAAATGTAAACATCATCTATAAACGTATACGTATACGATATAATCCTATTTATCAAATCGTATTCTTAATCACCGTATTTAAAAAAATGAAGTAAATATAGACATAACACGACACTAGCGCTACTAACTACACTAAAAATCCCATTAAATTCTAAAGAAGCAGAAAATACTAAAAGCAGCCGGTCACCGAATAAAAGTTACGAGAAATAACAAGACTGAAACATAATTTAAACTCTTCTGAGCACTGCATAAAAGTTACAAAGTACCGAACGAGTGCCTACCAGTGCATTCATATACATGTATCAGAACGATCTTAACATTATAATGTACATGAGAATTTTCAAATTTTGCTTCCCATCCACTTGACTTTATTTACGACTCCCGCGGGAAAGCGAAATACGTCGAAAAATCTCGAAAAATGACTATAAATAACATAAGTTAGTGCTTAATGTTAATATTTTGTGTACGTTTTCTTGTTTACGGTACTTAAGTAGGTACTTAGACTACTTCTTTTGTCCTTTAGCACACATACATACTTTTAGATTGTAGGAATATTTTTTAAAATGTTTCGAAGAAATTACTTGATCTTGTTTTCCTAGATATTGAACTTATAATTATTGGAAAAAAATTGTCTGGTTTTTCGACTTCTATGTACATAGTAGTAAGTTTTATACAAAAGGTAACATTTTTACGTACCGTAGTATTTCATTTGATAAAACTATGTTAGTATTTGACAATCGGCTCGACCACGTTCGTTTGTAACCTTTTACTGACCTCTTCAAATGCCTGTTTATTTTCCTTATTTATCTTTAATTACACAAATAACCCTTACGATTATACCTATATTATTACATAGATATTCATAAATTTAGGATTCATTTATTTTCATAAAATACAACCAAGAATTGCGAGAATCTGCACCCTTAGTACGAGTTTGCTTTACGTTGAACGTACGTTACTGTTATTTCTGTCGACAAGCCAATTATTAAATTACGTAACTCCAGCCTACCATATTTGTTTCGGAATATAGACCGAAATCACATTGGCACTAGGTTAATTCCTGGAATTTCTAAAAGCTACATGTTCAATATCTATGGAACAATGTCGAGAATTCTTCATAAAGGCGAAATTGATTAACCACGCCTGTTCAATCTGATTTATATCGGTGAAATTAACAGAGCAAAGTTTACTAATACGTATATTGGTTCATAAACAGTGCCTGATATGAGCCTCATTGCCTATTTCAGTTATTAGTCCACGTGACTTTAATTAATACACGAACTCTTCTCGGATACAAGTACCAACTTAATTAAATGATACATGTACATATCAGGCTTCCACATTTACGAGTAATTACAGAATGTACGTACAGTTTCCTCGAATTCTTATTTCTATACATAACATAATTATCACGCGTATTATATGTTCATATTTCACCAGACTCTGAAAGTGATTTTACTACTAAACACCATGCTCACGATCAGCCAGAAGAAATCTACCATTGTATAATGGCATCCTACATTGATGTTGCCCTAATTCCTACACTTGGCAGGTGGCTAATGTGCACCCCTGCCTATCCCTTCGGGGATAAAAAGGCGTGACGCTGCCTTAGGACTTTGCTACCAATATAGGTGGTTGCCCATTTTAGAAACATGACGTAGTCCGTGCTCCTTATAATAAACAACCAATAATAAGTCTATCAGAGTTTCATCAACCAAAAAAAAATATATAAAAATAACAGGTCTAATTCAAACAAACATAAATTAGTCACAGAGCTCTCTAGTAGGCTAAATAAAGATCGAGGTCCCAACGGTCAGATGTTAAAAACAGAACAGTGAACACTGAATAATTTAATCAATGGTGACGGGCAGACGGACGGATGAAACCTGAACTCATTTGGGAATCACCTCGCACCAATTTTATATAAATAAAAATAACAAGTCTCTGTCCATTCCTGGAATGGACTGAAATGTATTTATACAGGTTGGTGCGTCTAGACAAACTCATATTCTGTACAATCTGGCTTTTATACTATACTGGGAATTCATAATTTGTTAAGCGTCTGTTGATAAATACTAGTGTTAACATAAAGTTAATTTGTTTTTCTGATTCTACTGTTAAATATTCAAATGTTAATTTGAAAATCTCGTGTAGTAACTAGATATGTATGATATGTGTGAGCTGATAATACAGACCTGTACCTTTAATACGAGTTACGGCGTTCTGATTGGCCGGCTACAATAAACGAACCAATCAAAGCACCGAACAAGCTCGCGTTTCAATTACTTTAAACATAAAACAAACTCATACTAAAGGTACTGTATTCCAGTATACACATAAATGTACCCATTCTAAACAATGAGTAAAATAACAACAAGCATCACACAAAAATGATTATAACATTTTAACAAACAAAAAGTATAATTATGAGTTAAAAATAATGAAGGGTGACCTCATTGTATCATGTACTCAGGTTCTGTAGGTAGCGAACGTTGCCGTATTCCACTTAGGTGTGATGAGGGACTGGGGTCAAATTTAATTCAAGGAAAAAGGCGAGTCATGATGACCGGCTGACGCCTGACGTACTAATGAATACCGGATGATGAAAATTTTATCGAACCCAAATTGTTTACTTATGTTGGATCACGGATAATTTTCCTGGGCTCACTTTCCAAAATGGTCAGGGTAGTAGGTATTTTCTTATGTTTTTGTTAGATAAAAATAGTCAGACATAGGTAATTGAGATTAATGCTGTGGTTTAGTTTAGAATTTAAAAGACTTATGATACACTCATAGCTCATACTCATGAATACAAAGTTGCTTTTATTTGATATCTGTAAGTACCTGTCTGAAACGAGATCTATACGTCTAACAAGAAAGAAACAGTATCATTCCTCATAATAGCAATTTAAAACAATTGTACAAAATTTGCAAACAGTTCTATCCGTTATATCCGTACGAGATAAAAATTTATTTATTCAACAACAAATTCTGAGAATATGCCACATTGCTTCCAATAACTAGAAATAGTCAAACATTTGCAAAACTAAAAACTTTTTCTTTACCCTTTCAGATGTATTGGCATTGTACGCAAAGCCACTGCCATCTGTCATATAAACCGTAACAGGGTTTGGGCCCGTATTATGTAATTTTCTGACAGTCTGTCACTTTTAGTACCGTACACATTTGAGTCAAGATAGTTAAGTTAGAGTAAGAGATATTTATAAAAAATCCAACCAGAGATCAGCTTCAAACATTGTATGTTTGAACCGAATAATAGATTGCCCGGCAATAAATTTAACCAAGCACCCCTCCATTACCTAGTCACAGGCCCAACTAGACAAACAAAATAAATGACACCTGTTACGAGGTTCACTTTCACTTAACTTTTTTTTTTACACGCACGTGGTGTTATGCAAATATTAGATATTTCGCGGCACAATATTCTGTGGCAATTTGCAGGGAAATTGGGCAGGAAAGCAATTGATATTCCGATCCCGTTTTGGGAATTTTCGCCGGGAATACTGTAGAATCTACTTCTGATTCACCATTTATACTTGTAGTTCACATATATGGTGTGTGTAGCAGTAGGGTGTAAACAAAACGCGTTAGTAACCGGCACATGGTGCGTACTAAATTATTGTGCCTGTGTCTGCCAATAGCCGTCGTTTACTTTTGTTTGTAAAACTTTGAATCGACTTTTTATTGGAGTGTCGGCTTTTTGTTTACTGTTTCCAGATTTCGACACCAGCAATTTATACTGCGCTAACTCAAAAAGCGTACTTTACAGTAGAGGCGTTTAAAGGGAAAAACGTGATAACTTGTACATTAATTAAGATACTTTTTTGAAATTTGGTATGCTTAATATTTAATTTATTCATTGTAATATCTCATATTTATATTTCCTTAATTATTTCTATTTTTTGATTTAGCGCAAGTTAGCCGTATATAAACGTAATTCATCAAAAAAATTTTACATCTTATACACGTCTAACTAATGTTAGCGTAGTGTAGTACAAACACGTCGTAGTGCATGATCAATCATCTGATGCATATTTCAATATTTTATAAAGAACATGTACTTACTTACAAAAAGAATAGTCAACGTACCATTAATAAATTAATTAATACGTTAACACATAAGTATTTACTATGTAAAAGTCGCTAAGTCGTTCATTTTACAAACGAACAATTATACACACGAACGCACTAAACTACGCTAACTATGAGTTAGTGCAGTGTTGCACGGATTTTGACCAAAGTGATCCGCGCGCACACTCCGCTAATAATAGTTGGCGTAATATAAATCGAGTGATTTCAAAAAATACCTTTACTTAGCGTTTTATAAGATTTGTAACTTTCTTATTTTTGCACATTTCTTTTCAATTTTTTTATGACGTATGTAAACACATATTTTAAGCAACTTGGCATAAAAAAAGTTTTTTCCAAATTTCGAGTTAGCGTAGTATAAATTGCTGGTGTCGATTTGTTTTATATATTTGAATGGTTGTTGCTTGTCGTACCAATGTGGTGATTGATTTATTTTGCCTGATTTGTGGGATTTGTAGTATGTAATTGGTTAATCTGTAGCTTGAATTTTTCATTCAGGAATCTGACCATTGTGCTAATATAGAATGTTTTATCACTACTTTGTTCTCGACGACCGCTGTTTGGCCTCGAGACAACTTTGGAGACAGTTATAAACTACTTTTATTTGCCTGCGAAGCCTAATAACCCAATACCTAATTATATATTTTAAGCAGTCTGTAAATAGAATAAACAACAATAATTACGAAAAAGACAAACAAAACAATAATATACTTAGTAGAGTTCTAGTTTGGAATATTTATCATGAATAGAATCTCAATGTATTGTTGTAGGGGCAACAAACAACGTATAACAACGTTTGACGTCGACTGCAAACATCCTTGGTATTTAGTTTGTTTTGTAAGACGAACAGTTTTCATTGGGAACGGGAGCGCTTCGTTGGTTTAAGACCGAACTTTATGGCCATTACACAAGCGTTTTGATGTCTGTACATTTTATTTTAATGACAAAGACGTACTTCTATTTATTTTGTAACGACATCCCCTTTTCGCTAATGGATACTTCATGTGTGTTAGCAATTTTGTTGCAATGTGTAATTTTGTCGAGATGCAAGCCAAACTGTGTCGTCGATGTTTTGGGATGGGATCGTCCAATTTTGATTCTGTCAAACCATGGGCATAGATTTGCGTAGAAATAAGATATCGGTAGGTATTCTATTTTAACTCCACAATTGAGTAACTATTTACGTTTCTATCACAAAATCATATGCTTAAACTCAAAGTGAGAAGTTATGCAGAGTTCAATTTCTATGTCAGGCTTAGTATTGTTAACTGAAACTTAACTTGTACTTAGTCTACGACATTGGTCTGACTTCCTATTACATAACTTAGGACTATCTTTGGCTGAATAACATGAAGTTTATCCACATGTTAGTTTGTTATACAAGTGAATACTGGGAATCAATAAATTAATTGAGTATTCATATCAATTGTTTGATAAGCTATTCAATTTGGTATAGGCTCAATTTGTATTACGTCTAATTTCAAGATGGTTATCATCATCATCTCAGCGACAAGACGTCCACTGCTGAACATAGGCCTCCCCCCAATGACTTCCAGACGATTTTTGGTTTAATAATAGAGCTGAGTACAAACCATGGCATTTCTAACCTTCCTTAAATTAGACATTATTACTGTCAGGTAAAAATTAAATATAAAACGTTTCTAAAATATAATTATCCGGTGTCTATATACCATTTGGAAGCCCACAGTTATACGCTTTGTTTGAAGAAAATAATTTAAAATAGTTATTTTGAACCGCATCATAGTTTAAAATGAAGTTGGAAATATTTTAAGTGGTTTCATATACAGTATGCACTTAAAATTCTTATTGCATGCTCTGCGGTCGTAGTGATGTTAGAAAAATTATGGTGAAACGCTAGTGGCTTAGTCTTTTGTACTGTGATACAGAGTTTTATTAAACTGTGCCACTAACTGAACTAACCTCGTTTCGAACAATGCTCACGAAATATCGAACAGAGCCATGAAAGCCTTCCGTGTTTGTACATTTTCCTCCAATATATTTCTATTGTTGAATAAACTCCATCGACATACAACTGCCAACTTCATGGCCTTAAGCTCACAATAGTTGATTGAACCTATGTTCTTCCTCTTCATTGACTCTTTAAATTAAAACTCGTTCCTTCAATACTTTGGTAAACGCTTTGTGTAGTTGAAGCTGAGTGTTTGATTAAGCTCTAAAGAAAGCAGACTCAGCATTTTTATTCGAATTTCAGAAGGTAAGTAAAAGCACTGAATTTCACAGCAGAATGGAGGTCTTTTTGTAAAGACCAAAAACCTATATTAATTAGTTCTCATCGATATTCCAAGAGCGTATGTCGTTTCTGAGACAGTAATTACACAGTGGAGGTTCGTGCTTCATATAATAACAAGCGAGATTAGCTACACTATTTATCGAATCGATATCCAATTGAGTTTTGTGTCGGACAGTGAGCGGAGGTGCGGAGGCTGGGAGATACTAAGATCGGCACGTTGTTGGCGTGAAATCCGTCGCCTCGCTCGCCTCGCGTCCTCCAACCACTCGGTACTCGGTGGTCCCTCGGGCCGAGTCGATCTGTTACAACAAATAATACGCCAGACGGCGATCCGTTAAACCACTTTTCAATTTTTCCAATAATTGTTTTAAATCGTCTCTGTAAATTGTTTTTCCTTGCGTTTTTAATAGACGTTTGTGTAATGAATGTCGATGAAAATACTGTTTGGATAAATAAATGGAAAATTATTTTGTTGGTTTGTTTCTTAATTTAAGGTTAATTTTGGTGAGATTAATCCAAGTAAATAATGTTTATCAAAAACATTTTCGTCATCGATATTCATAAAATGAATTATCAGTTTCTGTTTTTATATTCCGTTTAAATATTCCATTTTGTTATTCATAAGAATATTTTGCAAGATACCCGTTGTCTGTATTAAGTTGGCTGCTACCGCATGTGAGCTTTGAATTACGTCCGATATTGAAAAGAACAATTGCAAGTGCTTAAGTACATTATCCTATGTAACCAGAATAGACTTCATTTTTGATGTACTCCATGTTTTATTGATTTGCGCCGCTTTAAAAATCTTACTAATTGTAATTATCGTGCAGTTAACCTAAAAAGAAACTAACCCTACTGAAATAAATTAAAAATAACCATTTACTTAGAAAAGCTGTACCGACGTCACCGTGTCCGCGCACGCTGCTCATGAGTAAAAGTCCCTCTGTGACTCGAAACTATTAGAGCTTTACTCAATATATTTAAACCGTTACTTTTACTCAGTTTATTGTGTCTCACAATACTTATTATAAAAATAAAATCCTACCTAACAACAAAAACTAATATCCCTACAGCAAATAAAAATAAATAGAAAACAACATTAATCCAAAGGATATTGAAGTCTCTTCCACAGGGAATATAATCTATAGTCGTGTCTGCAATTGGCAGTTTCATTTGTCAACAAATATCTTAAGTAGATATTAAATAGACCGCTGTGGGCTCCATAATAGAGATTCTTCAAATAACCTCGCTTATATAAATTCCTTCATGGTCTTATAGTGGCTATTAGGGGCTGAACTAGGCTTAATAAGGCTATGTGCTTGACTTATGTGTTGTATACAAATAGCTAGGGCGAACGTGATTCGATTTTGTTTTGGGTTTTTATTAATGATGGAATAGTAACAAGTAAGTGGTGGTACCTAAAGAAAATAGGAAATAGATGATTAATTTCTGTTTTAATGTTCGTCATTTTTCGATATCTCTATACAGGGTGTAAGCGGAACGCTCCCGAAAAACGCCACAAATTGTTTATGTTTTTATAATTTTAATCGTTTTTGTGTTTGTATTATTCATGCTATAGTAACATTCAGCATTAGATTACAACTATTATTACTTAAAATAAACATTGAATTCTTTATTTTTTTTAAATAATACACGTTTTTTACCATCACCTGTTTGCGACGTTAGGGAGCGTTCCGCTTACACCCTGTATATAAAAATCAATTGCTGTTCGTTAGTCTCGCTTAACTTCGAGAACGACTGGACCTATTTGGCAAATTTCGGTTTAGAATTATTTGTGAAGGTCCATGGAAGGTTTAAAAGGTGAGAAAAACAAATGTCGTACGAAGTCGCACGAAGTTTGCCGGGCCAGCTAGTCACTTATAAATATAATGCGTAAACATTTTTAATGTTTATTGAGTAGTGTTGTTGCCAAAGAAAACAACTTGCGTTATCAAAATGTACACGTCTTTATTGTACCGTGGTGCCGCAGGGTACAATCCAGACACGCAGGTGGCCACAAACAAACCATTTAAAAATATAACATCATACAGCACAACCGCAACCTCGGGCCTAAAACAAGCGCAATTATAACAAAAACAGACACGAAAAATAATTACATACAATTTTCTAAGTTATTTTTAAAATTACACATGTTTTTAATTACATTTATAATTAAATTAAATACCATCCGTGAAATACAATATTTTATTACGAGACCACGTTTTTAATTTAATTTTGTTCACCATTATATCCTTCCATGCAACGCACAAAGGTTTTATTTTTCTCCAACCGTTCCCCAATGCGTACAACCGTACAACGCATATTGTTAAATTTAATTGGAGGGAACAAGTTAATGTGAAGAGCCTGTGTACAATTGGATTGTATAGGCAAACTCAATAACATTATGGCGGCGGCTACCGGCCTGGATGCACGCCCAAGTGGGTCACTTTCATATTCATTGATGCTTTATGAACTATTCAGAAGGATTTCTTGTACACGGACGTTGAACTTTTCAAATGTTCAATCTATAATTTCTAGTTCTAGTGATCTAGTTTTCAAATGTCTTTGTGCTATAAAAATGAGTTGAATCTATTTCCTAGATCACTTTTCAGTAATAAAATAATGAGTTGAAGTCTATTTCCTTTATCAGTTTTCATTAATAATAAGATCATATAAATGAAAATGTGTTGAACTAATAGCCATTTTTTATGTTAAAAGGTTTGCCATGATCTTGAGTTTGACAGGGTGGGTCGGAGATGTTAAAAGGTTCATTTGCACCTACCGGAGAGCGTTGATACCCGGTGTGTGAAATATGTAATCTAATCGAATCTTACGATAGCTATAAAAAATAGAGTAAAGATCTGTAAAATAATACAGATAAGTAATTCAAAAGGTAAATCACACAACAACCTACACTTACAAACATCTATCCATCTACAAAATAAAATCGATTGCTAATAAGTATCGAAAAGAATCTTCATTTTACGTCTGGCATTCTAAAGTATCACTTGAAAACAGATATAAATTATAACATAAGCAGATCCAAGTTTCATGTCATTGAAATATAGTATCTAGACCGTGGTACCTACGATTAATAACAGATATATTTCAGCAAAACCTCAATAGAGGTATTAACAACTTGTAGCCAAGTTAGAAACAATCTTGACTGAACGTTTTAGTAATATTGTATTACGGTGTAGCCACACACTCGATATAGTTACAAAGCTACGAGAATAGATGTAATATACCAATATGGGGACGATACCTAAGTAAGTACATGATTGGTTATTAATCAAAATTACTGTTATGGTCGTTGGTAGGTGGTCGTGAGTGTCGGATTCGAGCAAAAACTTCAAAATTGTGCAAAAGAATCACTGTCTGTTACATGGGACTCATAACACAAATAATGAAAAATAGATTTAATGTTGTACAAGTACAAAATGTACCTAACAGTTTGTGGCTAGATTTGCAAACAAAAAAATATAAAGCCAGGAACCATCGACATCTTACCACAGTGAGTATGAGACTTCGTCATGTGAGTAAAGTGTACTACATCACTAGATGTGACTATCCGTAAAATTGAGTTACGTTTATATTTCAGAGACCGGTGGGTGTACCTATATTTTGAAAATAGTTACGATATATTTTTTTATACATAATATGTATATTTTTATTGTAGAGACATCCCTACGCACATATCAACAGTATAACCTGAAAACGTAATCAGGGGCTTCAGTACAAATGAGGGACGATTTCACGCAGGGCTGCCACATACCGGAGCGTACCTATACGGTATTCGGGGAAAAAGTAAATGGGTGCCAGGTATTCCTCAGATTCCAGCACTGATTTCAAAGCCATTTGTTTACAATAGATCTATATTTATCAAACATTCCGATCGAAGTTCGCGATTGTTTCGCTGAGCAATCTCACAAGATTGGTAGATTTCTATTAATTTGTCGAGAACTTCTGTAGCACATACATGAAACGGTATACAGTAATATATATTACTTTCATTAGAAATGCTTGTCATTGTTTCAATGTGACCTTAAAATACTTGTTTTCAGAGCAAATAAGAATACATAAACATATCACAGAGTTAATAACAATATCCCAACAAACAATTAATTTAAACACACGTTTTAATATAAGCATTTATTTATGCAGCCCACACTAATTACAATAAGTGTAGGTACACAGTCCATAATGAAACATTTTAATAAGCGCCCGTCCAGCTCCAACTTCAAATCACTTATTAAAAGGTACGCAAAAACCTTGAAGAGAGCACGAAAAATATTTTTGCATTCATTCGCAAAAGTAGTAGATGAACATTTCTCAACGATAATTGACGGTCCCGACGAGAAAAATCGTCCATAAATATAGTGAGGAAAGTTTGACGACTGTTGGGGATATTTTCAAGCTGCTTTTCAAGACATTTAGTTGAGAATACCGAGGCGCTTCGGAGGCAGTGACAGCAATTTGTTAGTTTACCCGCAGCCTGCGTAGCCGGCCGGGTGCGCTCATCCAGCAAACGAGTCATCTTTTATTAAATACGTACAAACATTTGCATTTAGTTCCCGTACACACTGTATTGTACAATTTTAAAGTATTTCCCCTGTAATACATTCAAATGATAAATGTAGTCTCGTGTATTTTGAAAAGAAAGAACTTCGTTTTAAATGGATAGCTGGAATACTACGAAGTTTAAATACGCGGTTTCTGTTGGAACCGCAAACGGTACTAAGAATAAAATTCTTGTATAGTTTAAGGCTTTTTTCTGATTTCATTATGCTTTGTTATGAAATGATACGGAAGTGGATTATGTAGAATACTAGAAATTATTCCGTTTATGTACTCGTAATAAGAAAATATTCTATGAATTTTAATAGGATTAATAACGTGTTTCATCCAGGAAGATTTAATGCTAATATGCTGCAGCTTAATACAGAGCTGCACTTGGTTGCTACTATAAGTTGTGAAGAATACTATTAACTTAGATAGAAAATAACTAAATGTACTTAGTAATTTTGAGTTCCTTTTTTATTCCATCGCTGTTTTATTACTACGATGTAACAAACGATCGCAATACAATTTACTTCACAGTATTCTAGACAATTTTAGGGCCCAATTCAACAGAGCTAGGTAACTGTGTTGGTGTCCAGTTGCCTATACATTTTATGTCCTGTTCAAAGCCATCTCCATTTATATGGGCCCATATCAATGACCATAAACATGAACATGAATAAGAATGTAGGTTTTATGGCCTCCATATAAATCGGGAGGAGGTGGTCATTACACCCGCGCGTGTTGAGGACTCGCTACAAGGGAACCACGTTTCCTGATGATAATTACATCTTCATGATTATTCAATATCTTCTTCTTGTGTTATAAATATTTTTCTTGACCTTTTCCTCGTTGAGGGTCAGTCGGTTACGGCTGAGGGTGGGAAAACAGAAATACATATAATAAATATCTCAAATTACTGTGATTACGTCGGTAACTATATTAATTATGAAACGGACTCATAAAAACCAGAATATAAATTAAGAGTCAGTTATAAATATACTTTAAAAGAGACTTTTGGTTTCGGACTTTGATACAGCGATTGCCATCTCATTTAAGAGTAAGTGATACCACATTCCTGGTCTAGAATTCTGTTGACAGAATTTTCGAACTAAAGACTCACCACAATGACCATCATAGATGTGACAACTAGGACTAACAGCTTTAGAATTCTCTAAGGAAATAATATTCCCGTAGGGCTGATGCCTGATCCGGAGCTGCGGACTACCTAGCGGGTTTACCGGGGCTCCGGGTTGAAAAGCAGGAGTAGGAACCGGGTGGTTTTTAGTTAGTAACAGTGTGACACTCGCTTTGCCAAAGGCGGGAGAAGTCATTGGATGATTTTCCTCCGTCAAAAAAATCATAATCTCTAACTACCAAAATATTTTCACCAGCACCAGTTTAAAACATGATTACTCGCTCAGCAAAAGTAATATTTTAAAATTAAAACTGTGCTGTTGGTGAGTTTTAGCTGAGTTTTAAGCTAGGTAGCCTCAAAAAGTCGTGAGTGGGGGAAAATAATGCGATTGCAAGTCGTAAAACTACTAGCAGCTGTCCTCTGTCCTCTTTATTTTATTACCATTTTCCGCGTAACATTCGCTAGTTCGCCGGCAGCGTAGTGCTTACGGGAATGGCTTTAGGATAATGATAATGACCTGGAACTAGATGTAGGTTAAGTGTGTATCATTACCTATAGTAGCTGTATGAGTGAACGTCGTATCATGCCTACTTAATCTATGATAGGAAATTGATCTGAAGAAAATGTGTGAGAAAACTATCTTAACTATCTCATATTTATATTCAGCCATGGTCGTCCCACTGCAGTGATCTTATTAACTATCTATGTCATATTATTTTCTTCCGATCACAACAACAAATTTAAATATTTATTTTTCGCATATCAGTACAATGAAAAAAGATATAAAAGTTGGCGCAGTCGTTCTTAAGTTATAATATAAGTTAGAACGTTTATACATACGACTTATCGTATAACTAATATAGATTCAAACGTGTTCAAATTCAAACAAGCTATCTTTTAACACTTCTAAAATAGTTCTAAGTTTAGTGATCTAAAGAGAAATACGGCCTTTATGAACCAGATTTTAGTGCATATTATACAAAGAACTCTGCCATACCGGTTAGTGTAATGTCTAGTCGATAACTTTGAGTGAGACTTAAAAGTGAAGCGAGTGCGCGGAATACTAATAGTTTTCATTTGAATTTATATGCATATCCATAGATGACTATGGATATGCATATAAATTATAGAATATAGAGGTTGCTAGTTATAGTTTTGCAGTGCAATTGTTCAACAAATTTCTTTAATAGGTCCTATCAGTATTTGTTTTATATTTTTATGGAGTTTCGAAACAAACATTTCTGTTAAACGTAGCCTTCAAACTATAACAGAATGTTGTTTTTCGTATATACTTTGAAAATTTTATATCTCATACTAGATTAGGCAGGACATGGAAAAATATGAATAGGAAATCACTATTATCAAACAATATAGAATATCTTGACGATCCAAAGCAAAAACAATCTTCTCCGCAATAATTACAATAAATAAAATAACCACATATTATAATGTAATACCATTAAAATGTTCTACACAAGTCGAACGCTGATATACGCTATAATAGATACCGATATAATAAACACTTTCTATAATGAGCTAACATCCAGCCGACATACAGCCAAGAACTTTTTGACAAAAACTGAATCACACTGAGTGATACCACGGCCTCACCGCAAACCGACGACAAACGACTTAACCCTTAAATTCCTAACCCCCAAAAGGCCGGCAACGCACTTGTCTCTGGTGTTTTAAGTGTCCATGGGCAATTGCTTACCATCAGGTGATACGTCTGCTCAATTACCGGCGTGTTCCATAAAAAAACACTATGTAGGTTTCATGGTGAGTTTAGAAGAGCAATAAAGAAAACTTTGCATAGGAAAAAATAAGGTTTTTTATGTACAAAGTCTCGAACCAATTACCTTAAATCAGATGTCGCCAAAATATTCCCGTAAACTATGTAGAACGCTAACCCGACTGTGAGATTAATATCAATCGCGGGATCTTTCCATTCATTTAGTGTGACGTCACAGCCTGTTATTGCAGAACCCGTATCGATTTCTGATCACAATTTACCTTGAACATAGATTTTGGCAATAACAACGCCGACCATAAAACTATAGAGATATTATGGTAGTGAGATTTGAGATTTTTGTGGTTCATTTACAAATGCAGCTTCGTTTGTTTCTGTGCGATAAATGGACGTTAAGTGCCTATCTTGTTCTCTAGTGCTTTTAACCCATATTTATTGAAACTTAATTAGCTGCTTTTAAAATTCTTGGTGGTAATCATAATAAGGAGCGAAATTTTAACTCCACGTTATCAGAATTGCCTGATAGAATGTACATTGCATACATAAATGGTAAAAAGTGGGTTTACATTTTATCGTGGCATTACGTACCGTAATGTGCACCTTAACCTACTTCATTGGGGATAAAAGACGTGACGTTGCATTTTTATAAAAAAAAACATACCTCTTTATGATTATAATTAACTCGTTAATGAAGATTAGAGGTATATTAACCCCATAAACCGAATTTAACACAATAATGGGTGCCCAGAATCTCAGTCACTCATTCAAAGATAAATCAGAACTTGAACTCACATGATTTACAGCTAATATACTTCAGTAATCAGAATAAAAGAAATTTTTATACGTTTGTAGATAAACAGTGTCAGTATACAAGGACCTAGGTCTGTGAAATAACAAAAGGTGTTGTTCGTGTGAGTGTCTGTGTTTGTGTGTACAGTTGAGTACATCGTTCAATGTTTTTACGATTGTCGCCACCAACGCGCTTACACTGGGAGGTGGTATGAGAATGGGTGTAAAATCTAGGTTTGTACTGGGATAATGTTATAATGTTGAGAAGATATCATATGACTTCGGAATTAGTTTATTTTTAAACGTTTTAACACATTTGGATTTTCTTTTTTTAGTGTGTCGTGGGTGCGTTTACAAACATACAATTTCGCATACACAAGACACTCAAACCAGGAACAACAATCTGTGGATCACACAAAGAGTTGTTCCTCGTGGGAATCGAATCCGACACGTTGCACGGCAGCCAGTTGCCCAGCACCGCGCCAACAGTGCAGTCGAGTTACTTTTCCTTTCATTTTCAATGAAAATATAACATTGTGTTTCAATACAGGTGTTTATTTAGATATTGTCTTGAATTATAATATATATCTATCTATCTATCTATACATATAATAAAATCGTAGAAAAGTGCTGTCTGTACATTGAAAATACAAATAAAAAAAATAGCAGGGGTTATTGTTATGTCGATGTCGAACCCAAAAATGTAATTAACTTTTTTTTTGTCTGTTTGTCTGTTTGTCTGTTTATCTGTTTGTCTGTTTGTCTGTTTGTCTGTGTGTCTATGCGCGCTAATATCAGAAACGGCTGATCCGAGTTGGATGCGGTTTTCACGAATATATTGTGGTATGCTTCAATTTACATTTAGTGTTTGTTTCATGTCAATCGGTTCATAGAATAAAAAAGTTATGTCAAATTAAAGAATCACGTCGAACACTATTCTATGCTTATACCATTAATCTCCGCAACTATTTGACGGATTTGGTTGAAATTTGGTAAGATATAGTTTAGAACCTTGGAAAGCACATAGGATAGTTACATTCATTTGGTTGGGTCGCTTCGGTACTATCGTAAAAAAGTGTATTATCAGTCGTATGATTATTTGTCTGTAGTGGTCCTTGTTTCGTATACCTATTCAAATGGGAATTGGTTTCGTTTTATTTGTCAATTATAAGTTTATTTGTTGGGTTTTTCTGGTTTTCTGGTTAAATTATTTAACGTAGGTTTAGTTTGGATATCGATCCTATTAGTAGTTACAATGTAACAAACTGAAATCTATGACATGGGAATTATAACATAAATTGTGAAAAGTGGCATTACGTGTCGTTATGAGCATCTCTGCCTACCCCTTCGAGGATCTTTAAGAGACAAAGTACCGTCGCAAACATTTTACAGGATATAGAGCAAACGAACAGACTTGATATAAACTTGCAATCATGTAATTTTTCCATCGCACGTAAATGTGGTCAGAGTAGTAAGCATCTAACTACATTTCTAGCATTCACATCATAAAACCACATTTTGTACCTCTAAAACCCAGGACACAAAGACAGACACACCAACATCTTCGATTTAACACGTTTTGTACAAGCTCCTTGTAATTAAAGTTAATGATCGTATTAACTAGCTTCCATTAATCGTGTGAATGGAGCGCAAATTGTAAATTCTCTGTAGCAAACTCATCAAGTTATACAACACCAGTTTATCTTGGTCTCGATTTGTTTGGTCTTTGTTCACATTCAAAGGTCTGTTTATACTGGTTTTGTGGAGCTTGATGTGTCGTGTGTTCAAACACAAATCAAAATGTTTCCCTGCAAGATGAAAGGTAATGTATGTGTAGCACATAACGGGTATTTAATCATGCGATAGATTCAGGGTAAACGTCTAGAGTAATTAGGCCGTTTATGTGAATTTGGTTCTAATTTTGTGTAGTGTAGAGTTTGGTTTTGTTTGCGTGAACGATTTATATTAAATGGTGTTACGGTTTTTGTAATGAACAGCTTTTAGTGTTTCATAAGAAAATTCGTAATGCTTTTCTTTAAATATTATCTCATTTGAAATATTGGCTGGCATGTAATGGTCTACATTAAGAAGAAAGGAAACTCAATTTCCTACAAATAACTAATTTATTCATGGATGCACCGTCACACTAATGAAACGAAACTTACCCTTTACCCTCGAACCTATAAATGGCATACTTCTCTTTGTCACAGTATCCTAACATAATATTGTCTACCCTGTACCCTTGTGCTATGTTATACGTAGCTTCGACGTTGTAATTCGCTTTGAAACAACTGAAGTTTTATTATTCAGTTCCTTCCTCGTACGTTGTACGCGGTCGCTCACTAAAATCACATACCTAATGCCATTCCGAGTATAAAATTAAGTTTTGAAGTTGAGGAAATTGTTCCTTATTGTGTTCACAGAAAGAATAGAATAGTAAATACACGACTATAAGTAATTTTTTCCACATAAAGGTAAGGCGTAATGATGCCACTTTTCATTGTTATAGTGGATAAAAAAGTATTTATCAAACACAGGGCTGAAATGTCAACCTTCATATAATAAATAGTATATAGAATATGAAAAGTGAATCCAATATCTTCTGCTTAAGAGTAGTGCTAACTATCATTACATCGACAAGCCATTAAAACTTAAAACAGTAAACATTTCAGTTTAAGATAGAGTTCAATTAACTTCGAACAGACTTTATTTAAACAAACAATTTACGGAGACGTAACGTACAGTTAGCGACGACGGAAATTGCTTCCATTGCAGAATAAATTGATTAGACGTGGAGCCAAAAAAAAAATCTTAAACCTCTCTCCTTTTTAACTTTTCGTGTCCAAAAAGCTTTGTCCTGAAGAGATTCATTTTAATTACGATTTCCACGAGAAATAACGACTCAGGAAAGTACGGCCTTTACCTAGCTACCAATCTTCATTAGCTTCATTATTTCCGTGTAAAATTGTACGCTATGTGCCTTTTTATACGGCTCTATATACAAAACAAGATTTTTTTAGAATGCTGACTTTAAATTTTGTTTTAGAATTACACTTCTTTCTTTTAGGCGTTTGACCGCAAAATTAAAAATTTCGGATGAGATATTGCTTTAAATATTGTGGAGGTTAACTAAGGGAAACGATTTATATCTCAACAATTCAAGTTCCTTCGCAACTTGTGACATAATTTACGTTCTCGTTATTGATTTTTGTGGATATGTCGACAGTTATTCTGGATAGAGACGTGAGAATATGTAGATAGACAGTCAAGTTTGATTTATTTAGGCAGCGAGCGGTCGGTCGCAGCGGCCGTACGTTACTAAGTTGGAGCTCCAACGACATAAATCTCGAGCCACTCCACGCAAAGTGAACGAATTGGACCGAATGAATAATTCCGAATACATTTATGCAAGCGCAAGTATTTCCATAGCATAATCTTGTAGGATCACTAGACAAATACTTTTACAAGATTTGTATAGAAGCAAGATATCGAAATACGCAATAAATCACCCGAAATATTTCCTATAAATATTTACACGATTAAGTGAAACGTGACACAGACTATTTTAGCCATTTAATTCGACCGCAAATAAATGTTTAAAACATTTTGATTACGATGTTCTTCTTTTCAATATTGAACGGTACACAAACACTTTGGTCGAAGTTTGCTCTTTCTAAATAGAAAAGTTTTGATTTGTTGAAAGACAAGACGAAACTAAAGACGAGTGGGAACAACAATCAGCTAAAAGTGAAATCTTTTCTTTCTAACTTTCTATTTTATCTCGAAACAACAGTATTTCTTAAAAACTGAGATAATAAAACTAAGCTATGGTGGACGGACTTTGTTATAACTATCATGGAAACGGAGTATCGGACTTAAAAATGTCCAATCAATGAAATATCAATTTCTTCCTTCATAAAAATAACATGCTATAAGAAAATGTACAATTTATGAACATAAAGTCAACAGAAAATCATGTTACGAAATCCAATTTTTAACATTTGCATGTAAATTTAATTATTGAGAGAATTCCTACGAATTCATACGCTTCATCTCCGGCAGACGCGAAGTTTAATAAGACATTTCTTGTTCATGGTGGTGGAAAACGTAAGGAAAGAACGTACTTTATAAGTATACATCATTAATATTCGATCTTTGAAAAAAAAACTTGAAGAAAATGACATCACATTGATGTCAATTGGACAGAAAATTGACTTGAAAATATTCAAAGTATTATAATTCTGTTTATATTTTATTGATTTGATCATAGAAGTCAAGATTGCCGTAATGTGGCGTGACGTTGCATATAAAAGTAAAAATATATACATGTATATATTCAACTACTACCAAACACATAACCCCCCCACAAAACAAATAGCATAATCAGAGAAACATAATTTTTATTATGCAAACCTCATTAAATATTATTTACGTGGTTCCGTGATCAAATTACCTTAATTGCGGATTAAGGTCCTTGGAGGGTACATGATGTGCTTCATGATGTTAACTGTCTCCACTTGGCGCTTATCGTGACCCTTGCAAATTCAATTATGGACCTTCGTCGCCGCGTTGTTGACTTGCCCTGAGCAAATACCACCCGACCAGACATTGCAACAAATCTTGGAGAGTTTGACCTTCAGTAGACGGTTGAAGGGCCACCCAATCAAACCACGGCTACTAATGATTAAATTGGTTCACTTTTCTGTTCGTATGTGGTAAGAGAAATTAGTTCAGTTGATGGTTTCGTTTGATGTTTAGGCAGCAATTAAACCCTGTGAAGCAGTAAAGAAGACTTTGAATCTCAGCGATTAGTACTATTAGGCTAATAATGTCGGATTGCCTAACGATCCTAATCAGGTTTTGGTAACAGTTTGTCGTAAGTTTAATGCTGTTACTAACATCTATAGAAGCGTGGCAACATTAGTATAACAAGTTTTTACGAAAACTAAACTACAAAATAAATATCTATTACGTTTGCGCTACGTACATTAGCAGGAACTTTCTAGAAATTCGTGGAACACTTTCGTTGAATTTTCCAGCTTACCTGTGAGTTAAATGGAAGCAAATGACGTAAACGGTGCGCACCACGACCGCGTCGCCACTTTCAGGAATTTTTGTTAAGTTGCCTTCCTTATCGGTCTAGGTTTATAAAGGTCTAACGCCAGATTTAGTTTTCATGAAATCCTTTAACATTTTGTTGGAAAAGAAAACGCATTCAAACGTTGAGAATTTATGGGACTTTCATAAAGTGTGGGTGACTGCGTGCTTATGTGTTAGTGTGGGCGTTATCGATAAAAACAGCTATGTACACCACTCTTGGATAAAATGGACTAGACTTTACTAGAGTGATTTATTCGGGAATTACTTACGATATGAAAATATCAATATGGTTATCATGTCTAAAACACCCTTCCCATAACAGAAGGGTATATACTCGAAGTTTGTAAGTAGCAGCACACCACTTTAAAACAAAAACATACAATCTAAATTAAGCAAATAAAATCTAACCTAACATAATAAAGCTTTAAAAAGGGACTGAAAACAGATTAGGTACACACACTGGGGCCAGTTGTACCAGATTTCCATTTGGATGTGGAAACCCAATTAATGAGCGCGCTTAGTAGTTCACAGTTTGTGGGCAACGCCACTGAAAGCCACATGGAACTGTAATGTGTGGGTTTCAGCGATCGCACTAGCTTATAAGTTCAGCTCACATTTCACTAACTTCTGTTTTAAAGAGATTTTAAAACTTTTACTTAATGTTTGGATATCAATTTGTGACAATTATTAGTTAATGTTCAAGTGGTAGTAGTTGATAACTGAAGCCAAAATTAAATAACCTTAATACTAATTAATCTACATTTGGGAGTAAAAAAACGGAGCCATTAAGCTTTTTTATCATTTTAAAGAACCAAAAGAGGATTTCTTAATTTTAAAGGTAAATTGTGAATTAAAATTAACGACTACACAGTTGGCGCGGTGGCTGGCTGCCGTACAACGTATCGCGGGTTTAATTCTCACACGGAACAACTCTTTGTGTGATCCACAAATTGTGGTTTCGGGTCTGGGTGTCATGCATATATGTGAATTTGCATAACACCCATTGTAGATAACGTACCCACGACACAGGAGGAGAACTAAGAGTGGGGCAAGAATTTTTTTTAAATTAAATTGCCTTTTATACTGCATACGTTACTACTTAATAAAATATTTGTAAGTTTAGTTTTTTTTTAACGTCACGCCTTACTTAAATATTAATAAATAATGAAAAAGAAAACTCTAGTGGAGCCGTTTCTTTGCTTCCAATTGTATGTGGTGGAAATGACTTTTTGATAAAATAGTACAACATCACATAGAGAGAATTATTAAAACTTGTTTACAAACTAATTGAAAAATATCACAAAATTGGAGAAACATTAATAAGATTTATCATACTCATCACCGATTAATCGCACAAAAAACTACATAAAAACAAAACAAATACGTATAAATAAATCTTTCAGTCTCTCTTCATTACCCAAAGGTTTTTTACAATATTAAAAAGAGACACACAATAAATAAAACTGTAAAAAACAATGTACTCTCGTAGTAAATGTGCGTTGAACTTTATTCGGAGAACGTAAACGCCCGATTAGGGCAAATGAGGTGTCATTACAGTCCTATTGTTTTTTGCGTCCCTACGATTTGTGGGGTAACTCTTTTAATCGAATGTTAACCCCAACACTACCATTGTGCAAATTGACTGTTTCTTTACCACAGGTGTCAAACAACTGGTCTGATAGTAAACCACGTTTATTGTTTGGGGTAAAAATAGTAACTTTATCTAAAATATAAGAGAAACAAAATAATCTGACTGTCTAATACTAGTTATTTATTTACCGAAGTTGTTTTATTATAACTTTCGTGAGACATACTAAATTAATTATTATATATAACTGATTAACGAGGACCTCGACTAGTTTTAAGCCATACTAGATGCTCATTTTCATGAACAGCATTCCGCGACACGCGACGCGGCGACTGTCGCGCAACAGAGAAACTAGTCGAGTTCCTTGTCAAACAGTTAGTAAGCCGATAACATAATAATTAATGTTTTATTATGATACAATAAAGGAAATTAGAAATTACCTATGTTTATTTAGCTGTCGTATTTTAGCTGCAATTCTTTATTTCTATGTCAAATAACTCTTCCAAAATCAATACGAACGTCACCAAATTGAAGTACACTAGTATATTAACATCAAAACTTGCAGGTCAAACCACATCCATTCATCTAATGTAACCGCAACTCATGTAACAATCACCGTGATGAATGTTTGAAACTAGAGCTCTCAGCGCCACCGCCGCTAGTTCGCGGCCCATGTGACAGGTGGCGACACTGCGCTCGTGCATACGCATGTTTAGAATACATTATTTTGCTTGTTTCAACGTTTGACTTACTAAATGGTTGTTTCATGGCTGTCTTACAAAAAACGTAGGTAGGTACATAAGGAGAAAACAGTTTTGTATTGTATTTTTATTTTAATTTAAATATGCCATCTTTGATCACTATCACAATGATAATTTTATCATGCAAAACATATATGCCACAAGTAAAAGTTGATAGGATATTCTTATCTACAAGATTAAGTCCCTAATTGGCATTTAAACTCAAACAAAAACAGACTAACCAGATAAACTTGTTATCTGATACAAAATAATTAAAAATCAAAGAAACGAAAACAAGAATTGTACACCATTTTAAAAAGAAAAAATACACATCGAAACGCAAATTAAACATGGATATCATATTAAAAAGAGGGCACAAAGAAAATCCCACCGTAATCATAGGTTAGTGAAAATTACAGTCCTACGGAATCCATTAACTCATAATTGCTACTCCGGGCAAGATAATTGAGATCGTTAATAGAAACAGATTTAATTATTTGTGCTACGTTACGCGGCGGAGATTAGAATTCAATCTTTGTTTATGGTAGCAGCTGGGCCTTGGTTCTGCTTGTTTTTGATGGTTTTATATGGTTCTGATACTAACACAAGCGGTATACGCATTCTATGGTATTTGTCTGTTCTGTGGTTGTATAGAATATAGAGTAATGAATCAAGTAGATTTTTTTAAATAATAACTATTATCAGTCGTACTAAATTAACTAAAAATCACCGTTTGCTCACGTAAAGTAATCGAGAAATCAATGAGTAGGTTACGCGACATTATTTTATTTTAAATACTTAAAAATAATAAACAGCTAGGTAAATAAATAAAGCTATTTATTGTTTATCAGTTTGATATTTTCAGTTTTTTTTGGTCTGGTATATCTAGTTAGCTCTATGCTATGGTTGGCAACACTGTTTACACCCTTTTAGAAATCGAACCGTTACCCCTTGCTGAATAAAATTGCACTTGAGATCAGTCAACCAATAAGGCCGATTACATTATTTTACAAAAATGTTTGTTGCATCAGGTAATTAATACGTAATATAACATTTTAAGTTTGCAATATAATATACATTCATATGTACATATAACAAGCACATACTGCATCCACTTTCATTAATATTACAACCGCAATCAAGGACTTAATCTCAGCTGATTAATTAAATTCCGTCAAAATTACATCGTGCGTCTCATTATTATAAATATTATGTAACGAGCTATCCGATTCCTGGCAATATTTATTTAATCTGTTATTATTATTTTGTTTAATAATTACTACTGCAAGATTGATACTTGAGTTATTGCAAGTGCAATTATTAATGTTCGATTACGGAGTTGTTTATAGAGTACATGAATTTAAAAATGGTGCTCGGTATATGAAGTGACGATATTCGGAAGATAGAGATCTTCTGTGGCACGATTGTAGATGCCTATGCCCAACAGTAGACGACCATGGGCATGATGATTTGACAGTAGACACATCGGATTTATAACTAGTCGCAAAACTTGAAAACAAACAAATCGCCAAAACTTTCACAAATGTCATGTAAATTGACGCCATTACGAAGCCACAACTAATCTCATAATACATAATAGAAAAGCTTACTGAAATGACGTTTTCCAAAATGAATTGAATTGACTATAATGAGGTAGGACTAACGCAGCCACTCCCTAATGGTCAGCATGCGTGCACGAAATCACTATATATTCAATCATTCAGAAAAATAAAGCTTACTGAACATTTCGAGGGTCATTTTATACTCGTAAAGAAATTTGAATTGGTCTGGTGACTTTGATATCGCAGTCTTAAATTCTTATATTTTTCTTTAGAATAAAAAGTAGCCTATGTGTTATTCCATATCAGAATCAATCCTTATTCCAAATTTAATGCCAGATCCTTTCAGCCTTTTAGTATCAAACATACATACAAACTTTCGCATTTATAATACTAGTAAGATAACATTACCAATAGGTATTAAAATAACTCAACACTTAAAATTTTGATCATCCTTTAATATTGTTTCCAGTTTATTCGAATATAAAAGTCATTAATTTCAATTACAGTATTTATAGACTCTGTCAAGCAGACTGACAGACGGAAAGTTAGCCGAATTTTCCGAAGATTAGATACCCATCGAAATGCTAATTCGTTTTTGAACTCATTTAGATAAATGTCAAAGTTGCTTGTAGCTTAATTTGAAAAGTGTTTTATTAATTTAGCTAGAGGTGATACTCGCTAACTGTTTTAAATTAATTTACCTTTTTGTTTTATAATTGTAATTTACTAGCTTCTGCCAGCGGCTTCGCCCGTATTGTCGTGGGATAAAAAGTAACCTATATGTTATTCCAGACTATAGTCTACCCCTGTTCCAAATTTCATCGCGATCTCTTTAGCCGTTTTGACATAATTGAGTAACAAACATACACACAAATACACAAACACATAAACTCACCAACTTACGCATTTATATTTATTTATTTATTTAAAAAGCTTTATGCACATGTACATGGGTGGACATAATGCCGTTGGCATTTTCTACCTGTCTGACCCTTGGGTGGTGAAGAGAACATACCAGGCGGGTGCAAGGAACATGATAGATATCTAAAATGGGAAAAATAAGATGTATTTCGGACATATACACAATAATACATACCAGTACACCACCATATATATATACACCAATATATATTTATAATAGTGATATAATATAATACGATACGCACACATAAACACATACATATATAGATACATACATAAACATACTCATACATAACACATACTACATACAGAGAATAGTCAGTGTGATGAATCAGCCAACCTCTTTAGTAAAAGCTCGCGAATCTTCCTCTTAAAAGTTACACGACGTATTTGTCCTGTGTCGTGGGTATGTTTACAAACATACTATTTCACATACACAACATCCAGACCTGAAACAACAATTTGTGAATCACACAAAGTGTTGCTCCGAGCGGGAATCCAATCTGTTATACGTTGCTCGCAGCCAGTAGCCCAGTCACCATCAAAATCAGTTTATGATGTCAGTCGAGCAAAAATTATATTTACCTTACAATAATTTTCAATTTATAGGTATGTCAAAGCCTAAAATCTACCTGTTTAGAACTTATAATCCAGATAAAACATTGCTACTAGTCTATGAGCGATGTGTGTAGTGTGTGTTCGCAAACACACCCATAATATAGAGGATAAAAAGATAAAAAATTACGTGTAGTACAAAGAAAGTGTTTTGTTCTTCTTGTACAATATTCTAGGACAGCTAAGAAGCAACATCGAACCAGATAAAAACCGATTGAGAAACTTTCCCAACAATTTACAGTGCTTCGCGCTCAAAGTGAAAATGCGTAACAAACTCTAAAATGCAGCTCAACAAAGCTAATTGCGAATTCATAGCAATTTTAAAAAGTCCTGATTGATTCTTTTTAAATCACTTCCATAATCCGAACGAAGCGAAGTCCCGTCCCATTGAATATTTCCATCGCGTAACGAAGTAACTGAAAGCCGCAATTTTTTGCTATTTTTACTTTTGCAATATTCATATTTAATTTATCCGAAACATATTGTTTTTTATTTTGGTTCGGGGAGATGGTGAATTTTTAATTTTTAGCGCCCAACAACGTAGCGCTCGCGTCACGTGATCGTGTTCGTGTCGTTTTCGAATTACCTCACGCGTGTATGAACGTGAACTTCGGCGTTTTATATTAAGCAATATCGTTTATTAAAATATGACGCGGATATTACAGCCTATAATATAATTAATTAACAAACTTTTAATATTTAACACAGGAAGATGGAAAGTGTCTACATGCCATTTCCTATAAATATTCATACCTACATACTATGTTTCTCAATATTCTTTCCACTCGGTACCAAAAGTATATTTCTCAAACATCAATCCACACAACCTTAATCTAGACCTCTTCAATGTACAAAAAAGAAAACTTTCAATCCCTTGCTGTCGTTGTCCTTAATACTAGAGGTAGTAAAATGATATCCGTTTTTTATAACAAGACTTAAAGGTAAGCCGGAGGAAAATATTCAGTGCAGAGTACGCAGGTAATAACTCCGTGGAGCGGGGCCCGGCGGAAATTAGAAGCGTCTGTAATATCCCGGGTCGTTCATCTATAAAAATAAAATTGTTAACTCCGACCGTTGCCACATAACACTACTTACTTTATTGGATTTCAACCCCTCGTCGTCGTGTAGTTGTTGTCTAATTTGTCCTTTAAATTGTTACATATTTGTTATTGCTGCGAAGGTTGATATTGGCGTGCAAAATTCAAAACTCACGTGATAGAATGGCATTATGTAGACAGATGATCCAGTTCTTTCATTTAGATTACCGTACTGATCTGTACGAATCACATTAAATATACTTGGTGTGAAAAAGATAAGATCTACAATCCCTTTCAACCGACTGCAATCCTCACTAGAAATACTGGGTCACATTTAAGAGTGTGCAGCTCGCCTTTGTTATACACGATACACCCATTGGGATAGAATGACAATTTAGTTCGCCTCGTCCACCGAACTTTGAGCGAAACGAACGAACACTAACAAAAGTAAAAAATCGTCGTATATCGACACTAGTCAAAGCAATACGATACTGCAGCGCTGCGTCGGATTAAAGATTTGATTTGAACCATGGAGGAATGAATCAGGGGATTCGATCAGAAAGGTGGAACTATACGGGAGTTATGGTACTACTCATAACTGTTTGGGATAGGTCTTCAGATACTGTTGGAGTTTTTCAAAAAGTTTTAGTAACACTTTTAATGCAAGCTTTAACATCTTAAGTCCGTCTTGGTTATATTTTCAATGCATTTATTAACGTAGTATTCAACATACCGCCGCGTCGCGTCCCATGCGCGTCTCAAGGAGCCATTAGACTACCACATATAGAGCCTTTTAGGGCTGATACCTGATCCGAAGCTGCGGACTACCTAGCGGGTTTACCGGGGCTCCTGCTCGATGAACAGGGGTAGGAACGTGGTGGTTTTTAGTCAGTAAGAGACTTCCTCTCACCTCACTCAAGGCCGGAGAAGTCATTGGATTTAACCCCCTTAAAAAAGTCATACGTTATAACTCAGAAATACCCCACTCATATTGTAATCCACATAGTATTAGAATTTATCGCCAAATACCGAGTGCGATTACTGACACCAAAAACTTCGAAATCGAAAATTCCTATTGTAAATACCAGTCTCTTACGCAGCACTATCTAGTACTTTAGTCAATAGGTAGATAGTACCTAAAACTATTTATTAACCGCTTTCCACAACGCTAAACGATAAATTCTTTGAAAGTGAATTACATTGTTTGTCTACAAAAGTTATTTTGAAACTGTCGCCCGCAGAGCTCGCTGATGCATGGTTCGCTGGTTTGAGAATGAATCTGGATTACATACGATCAATAAATTGCAAATGATTATGTTTTATTTTAACGAGATGTAGAACAGGTAATAGAGCATGCAGTAAGAATTTTTGGGACTCATTAACTATAGAATGATCTGTGCGGCGGTATTCTTTTTTTTTTTTAATAATTTTATTCAAAGTTTTTACAAAAATTGTGGCCTTAAATCTAGATTCGCCAAACTGTAACGTTTGATGGCGAAGAATTCTTGAACCGATACGACTTTCAAACCTTCAAGAAAACAGTGTATTACTGGCAACGCACCTGTGTCTCCTCTGGTGTTGCGGGTGTCTATGAGCGGCGCTGATCGCTTACCATCAGGTGACCCGTATGCTCATTTGCCCTTATTCCATAAAAAAGTTATTCAGCAAAAATTTAGATTTCAAACAATTACAATATGTACGGCAGCAAGAAAGCGTTATTAATTTAATGGTTGAGTAAGTATTATATGACTAGGTACTTGACATGAAATCTTGTTCTTGATTCTAGATTAGATATAATTATAATTTTCGTAATTAAGTCTGGAACATTAGCAACAAAAGTCTGGAAATATAATATTATATTTTTGGCAGTTCGACTTAGCTTAACGTGTGAATCAAACATTGTGAATAAAGATTTTTCGCTTGGCTGAATGATACCTACCTGTGTTCATTGCTATTTTCATCTGTTTTTTATTAGCTGTAAGTTCTCCATAAATAAATAAATACCTCTCCACAATAGTGACTGCACAGTTGGCGCGGTGGCTGGGCATCTGACTGCTGTGCAACGTGTCGCGAGATCCATTCCCGCACGGAACAACTGTGTGTGATCCACAGATTGTGGCTTCGGGTCTGGGTGTCATGTGTTTGTGAAATTGTATGTTTGTAAAAGCACCCACGACACAGTTGAAAATCTTAATGCGAGTCAACATTTTATTTAAAAAAACATAGTAAATACATAGAAATTACTATCATCGATCACTAAAAAACATATTTCTTTACCAATCCCTTAGGATACCATTTACCTACGTGTTCATACTGAAAAGCAATTGGTATATAATACAACCCTCAGGGGGCAATCCACCAATCAGTGCCTGTTTTATGTTCCCTTTATTGTAATAAACCTACAGAATAACTTCATACAAAATTATTTATGGCATACCGTATCAGATTGGAATTACAGATTTATTTATATTCCCTGTGGTCTCAACTCGGGATAAGTATAACACTCCAATAATTTCCACAAATAGCTATCATAAAGGCTAAGTAAAGGGATTATCTAAGGAATGGAAAAATGCTTTCCCTGAAACTTCGTTACCAGATATTTCCCCGTGCACATGGGAATTCTATTCTTAGTACGAAAGACGTTTTTCAATCCATTGAGTCTTAAAATTGTTGATTACATTAGACAATGTGTTCTTAACAAGGTTCCTGTATTCTAGCCGCTTTAACTTACCTATAAACAAAGCAATCGATTCCGGGTTTGATAAAATACTTAGTACAGATCAATAAAGTTGATATAACTTACTGATGCCTTAAAGATACTATTACATATGCTCTAAACTAGCATGCTAAAAGGCGTAAAAATCTTGAAAAATAAAACGTCTGCCGATTCGCAAGCGTAGCCAAAATGAGCACAGTATTTTGACCAGTGCTCAATTGAAGCGTGATTTTGTGCTTCAAATTAGCATGTGTAACGGTACCTTAACTCACAAACCACGGGTGTTATGTCTTTTCATATATTAGGAATGCACTTCTTCTAAATATGAATAATCCAGTCTATAATTTGTTTACAGAGTACAACATTAACAACAATAAAAAATGTCAGTTTATTGAAATGAGCGACCTTCAGGAAAAAACAAATATGTTGTTTGGTGATACCATATTATTCATTCTAAATTTTTGTTTGTAAACAAATATCAGTACATATATAAAGCGAGGCACTTGCATTGAATTTGAGTCAATTGTCACCTCTTTAGCCAAATAGTAGTGAAAAACAGTGTTTTAAAATGAAGTTTGTTATTGTTTTAGTGTTCACAACATTATTAGTTAAGTATTTATTTATATTTTTATATTTACTAGCAAATGATTAACGTACCTAGTATTTCCATTTAACATATTTGGCGTTTATAACAACTTTTTCTTTAAATTGGTTTCATTATTCTTAGTTGGGTCTTTATCAAATTTTTTACGGTTATTTTTTATTTATCTATACTCTATTAAATAGATAATAATGTAGATATTGATTGAAATTGGCTCTAATAATTTAGATGAAACGTAGGACTTAAATAAAATTACATACGTCTTTCACGCATTAAAATTAATTTACATTTTCTATTACAGTGCTACAAATATCCAGTTATAAATCATATTCAACGCTCCACAGCGTCGTGTTTACAAAGCTTAATTCCATGAAAGGTAATTTTTCTCCGTGAAGAATGCATGCATTCGTCACAAACAATAGGCGGCCTTCAAATGACAATATTTGCATCTTGCTTAGAAACAATTAAAATTGTGCATGAAGGGCAATATTAGATCCGCCTATCGTATTTGACGATTGCATGCATTCGTCAATGTGGACAGTAAGGCTAAGAGACGAAATATTTGCGTTCACACAACTAACTAGGTCCACCTTGTGAGATAGTAACGAATAATAAATTTTACTTATAAAATCTTGAAATCTTGTAAATACAATATGTATTTCAGTTTCAAACAAAAATCCGTTATCCCCATTATCTAAAGCTGTCCTAATACAATTTTCAGAGACTACACACAGCGAATACTTTTTGGGAAAATGTGCGCCATTGAACAAAGAGGTTCTATGGGTAGATCATTTCACATATAAAGACCTTAAGGGAAAAATGATGGTTCAGGTATATATCACACTCGTTGTCAAATCACAATTAAAAGAAGAAAGATGGATTTCAATTTTTTTTTTAATTTTCAATACATCAATACTCATTAAAAGATAGCTTCCGAAATGTATAAATCCCGAAATATTTCCTTGCATAAATAATTATGTAACGAAAAACTCAATAAGTGGAAACCGAACCCAAAGATTCTTAATAGTCCAAGAGCTACTGAACTCCCCGACTAACGGTCTTCCTGTAAGTGAAGTGATGATTCATAGTACACCAAGGCCAATAACAATGACCTGGCAGGCATCAACACTGCTCGTCATCAGCCCTTTAATGTTTTAAAATGTTAAATAAATAAGAAAAAAGAACTTACTTTTGTAAGCTTAAAAATTTGATATAGGTAATTTAGTTTATTTATTGATAATTATGGAAAAAAATTGACAGGCGATTTGAATAAGCAAAATCTGCCAGGTGAATCGAAAGGTGCATAGTTTAAGGAGTAAAATAAACTTTCTCCTGTAAAGTTGAAATTTAGGTATGTGTTTGAGTAAGTCATTTAGAAGAAATGTGTGCAATGACAGGCGGTTCTGAGTAGCATAAGACCTTGACAGGCGAGGGGAAAGATGCTAAGAGCATGCGATGCAAGAGGCGTAATGTTAATGCATATAGTGTGAGTAAGACGGTTTTGTAGTGCTACGAACTACTATGCTTCATATATTTAATTAATTTGGGAGTTTGAAATGAAAATGGCTACAAGACTTCTTTTTATCTCGGTTACATCCCGTGGCAAACACGTAGAATGCTGAAGGAATCACCATAAACACGGAAATCAATCTACTAATAACTCAAATGATGTACCTTGTTAATATGTATCAGTATATTTTATTGATAATGATACCTAATTAGAAAATTATTTCTAAGACAAAATCATCTCTTCGAGTTCTCAATATCGTAGTCATACCTAATTATTATTTTTAAACTTACTTATCCCGTATCATCATAACACATGATAATACGGATAAATTTAGTTGTCATTATTATTCTACAATTCTACAATATAAAACTGTTACCGCCAATCTTAACACTTTTTATCTTAATCGTATAATAGGTCTAAACAAAAAAGGTAGTTATTTAAATAATATAATAATAAAGGTTAATTATTTATAATCTATGGTTATCGACATAAATTTTAATTATTTAATATTATTTATATTTTTCTCGATTAATATGTGTATTTAATCATGATTTTATGAAATATGCAACTAGCTTCTGCCCGCGACTTCGTCCGCGGAAAATTAAAAAAATTAGGGTTGTATTACCCCTAACATTTAGGGGAATGAAAAATAGATGTTGGCCGATTCTCATAGATACCGGATATTTAAGCACAAAAAATTTCATCAAAATCGGTCAACCCGTTTCGGACGAGTATGGAAACGAAAACTGTGACACGAGAATTTTATATAATATTAGATAACAAAATAACTTAGAAATATTTGTAATTTCAAATATTAACCTATTTATTGTAGTTCATTTCGTTCGTTTCAATCGTTTCATTTCATTAGTTCCCTAATGCTGATACTGCCGAATCACAGTCAACTGAAACTGAAGATTATATTTCAGGTGACACACAGCTATTTGATTTTTATAAGATTTAATATACAGTCCTACGTAAATGAGCGCGATATTAAATCTCAATGAAATTATTAATTAATTAAAATATTGTTTTCTTTTCAGTGGAGGAAAACGATATCAATGGGTCGGATAATTATGAAAGTAGTTATGAAGACTTGGATGACGATGAATTAACGTTAAAAAACATAACAATTAATAAAAAAAATTAGATCTATAATTTTTTTTTTTATTTAATGTCATTCACACAATATGTATTGACGTTACGCCTCTTGCTTCGCACAATCTTAGCATCTTAAAGATGATTCTGACTCACAAAATTATCCGTTTTTAATGTATTATAAATGAGTGTATGCCAAAAGATTTTCTGCGAAATGAAGTGTATGCCATGCGTTATGCAAAATAAAATTTTATTATGGTGTAAAAGGTAGACCCGTTTGTCACGTGATGCAACCGCGATAAAAAGAAGTCTTGTAGCCATTTTCATTTCAAACTCCCAAATTAATTAAACATATGAAGCGTAGTAGTTCGTAGCACTACAAAACCGTCTTACTCACACTATATGCATTAACATTACGCCTCTTGCATCGCACGCTCTTAGCATCTTTCCCCTCGCCTGGCAAGGTCTTATGCTACTCAGAACCCAGGCGGTTCCGAGTCATTGCATATATTTCTTCTAAATGACTTACTCAAACACACTTGTACTTAAATTTCATCTTTACAGGAGAAAGTTTATTTGACTTCCTAAACTATGAACCTTTCGATTCACCTGGCAGATACTTCTGCTTATTCAAATTGCCTGTCAATTGCCTATAAACTAAATTATATTAAATTTTTAAGCTTACAGAAGTAAGATTTTTTGTCTTATTTATTTTACATAGTTATTAAAACATTTAAGGGCTGATGACGTGCAGGGTTGATGCCTGGCAGGTCATTGTTATTGGCCTCGGTGTACTATGAATCATCACTCCACAATCTCTCCACCTATAAGGTTATGACTGCATCACGTTTTTTTTTTTAAATAGCCGACTGCTCTACGCTGGACTACACTGAAAATCCACTGTCGGTTTTTTTATAGGCATTTGATTAAATTGAATTGCACTTAAATGGTTCAACGACCGATACCAAAAACTTAAAGTCTGTGTAATGGCTAATGGTTACTTACCTTGACTCTTTATTTCAGGGGTTTATGAATTACACCGAAAAGACTCCCAAGCTACCAGACTGCATACGTATAAAAGCAAAGGCTCCTTACGCCGATTTGGTTAGGTATAACTCGTACCACTTTACATTATGCTATGGTAGACTAACATTCTATATAAGGGGTACCGTATTTTACTATCATTACTATGAATGGTTCATGCCCCTGGAAATGCAAGAAGGTATAGATTGGTTTATATATTTCTACAAAACAAAAGTATAAGAAAGACATTAATTCATGTACCTACTTACGATGAACAATGAAGAAATAAATGAGAATATGTAATATAATATGAATTGTTTTTTTATTTGTTTTCTCTAATTTAATTAACGCCCAGTCCTGCTATCTTTTGTATTTAAATATTATTTTATTTTTTTCTAAAATTATGTTTTAAATCTCAGTGTATCAATTTAATTTCCCAATACATACCTTCATATTATATACGTATTAAATATAATTATGTCCTAGCCAACTAGTTTATTAGTCGTTGTAACCAAAGCCTAAGGACTTGGCGGTGCTCAACCCATGCACGGTACAACGCCACCGTATGTTCCACCGTGTCCTCCGGGCAGTCCTCGCAGTGATATTTCCCGAGCCCTGGCGTTTCCTCCCGCCCAATCAGAACTAGGAACCTTTCGAAACTCCCATGTACGGTAAGCACCTGCGTCAGGCGATAGGTGAGGATGCTGTGGCGTCTCTCAAGCCACTCCTCATAGAGGGGACTTACCACTGCAAAGACAGGGAGCCCAAGAATTATAGGTACTGTGATATCATTTAATAAAACAGGTTAGGCCGATAATTTAATGGCTTAAGCTAGTTAGCTGTTTTTTTTTTATTATAACATCACGCCTTTAATCCCCGAGGGGTAGGCAGAGGTGCTCATTATGGCACATAATGCCAATGTACACCCATATTTCACAATTTAGCTAGTTGGCTGTAACATATGTATATGATAATGTGACATAATGTATAAACCTAAACTATCAAAGTACGTACAACAATAAACAAAGTAGTTACAAACTTGACATAAACGTAGAGTTGCCAGCATCGACAAACATTCAATAAATACGCCGAAAGTGAATTATATTGTTTACCAAGGAAACTTGTACTCGCGGATAACTGAATTCTGGCAACACATCCAAATATTGATCAAGTGCTACAATGACATGGAGTATAGAGATAAGGAGTTCTGCTCTCTCGGTAATGTGGGCGAAACCGCTGGCGAAACTAGTAATATCTGGTTTTCTCTTTTCTGCGATTATCCTAAAGATTTGTTCGTTTAGCCGCGCTTACTCTGATACTATAACTACTAGAGATGAGAGAAATTTCTTCGCTTTTTCTTAAATATTAAAAAAAATCGTCGGTTACTTTTATTGGTTAAGGAAACCTTGTGTTGTAATATCTTATTCTTGGTTTATTACATGTCGTTGCAGCCTCTAATTAAGGCTACACTATACAATGTTAAAAATCGGTCATGTATTTTGGTGTATGCTTTGTTGGTTACCCTTAAATAATATAAGTAAATAAGTTAAGTTAAGTAAATACTTACTCAAGTCACAAAAACTACTTAGAAAAATGTGATCTAATGTGACGTTTCGTTAACTTTACAATAAAGATGACATATAGTAATTGCAAGCTAGTTTATAAACAAAATAGTGACCTATAAAAAGTCTAATTTCATCATACACAACAGCTCTATAGTTTTTTTTTTTCAGTTTCATTTCTATACACGTCACTCCTTATCCTTATCATAATCCATGATCCATATTTTAGCAACTAATTATAATTTAATCTTGTTAAGATAATTAGATCCTAAGTTGAAGGAAAATTAATTAGATACATACACGTTAGCTATTATCTTAAGTCAAATACCTGAATCTATTTGTAAAGTCAATACAATTATGTCATTGTAAATAGTCATACATTAACAATTAATTTCAATTGAGTATTCACGAGTCGACTTAATTCACATTTTATACGTATAACTTAAAACGCCTTAAATGCATTCATTACCTAGTTGTGTGGTTAAAAGCCCACGACATTTAATTTCCTAGGTTTTTTACTCTATTACACTGCTAGGATTTTCATATATATTAGGGGAAAGTGGGGGAAACACGAACACCTAAGGGAAAATATAAATAAAACAGTGGAATCAAATCACAGAGTTTCTTTAATTATTAAATTATAAACTTTACTTATCTAGCTAACGTATTACTAATCAACATCATTATTTTTTTAAATAAAATAAAACAAAATGACCCAAAAACAAAACCCTTAGTGTTCGGTTTTACCCAACTGATGTCGGGTAAAGCCGAACACCAAGTGGGGTAATCACGTACTAACATTACTAAGGTAAATTGTAGTTTTTGGAACACAAGTATTTGCTGCTCTGCCAATGCTGAGTTTCTTGGTTTGAACATCGACTATAGCCTTTTTGAGATCCTCTAAACTGTATTTAGTTTCAGTTTTTCTTTTATAATTACGGGGCATCTGAAACAATTTATTTGATGTTTAGCATTATCAAAATCACCCGACAACATAATTTAGTGCCACAAAGAAATCAACATAGACTGGAAAACACTATGCCCTATTTGCCAGTGGCTAGTTGGAAAAAAATATGAACAGGGAAC
The DNA here is from genome assembly GCF_023101765.2 of Spodoptera frugiperda. Lineage (NCBI taxonomy): Eukaryota > Metazoa > Arthropoda > Insecta > Lepidoptera > Noctuidae > Spodoptera > Spodoptera frugiperda. The sequence goes on along the minus strand of NC_064226.1, from coordinate 9,675,028 downwards.
TAACAAAAAAAGGAGAGAGGAGTAATGCCGAACGTTCGAGATTACCCGACATGCAGCGTTCGCCTTTACCCCACCGGGTTGAAAAAAATAAAATGGAAAAAATATTTTAAGTTATAAAACTTTTACCAAATGCATCACTATCATTTCAATGGTTTAGTATGTAAGTTTCCCACTATGTAAAGGTTAAATAACTATTCTCAATAGAAATAAAGCTACACCAAGTTCAATTTATCAAAAAATTACATCGAAAACATTGAAAATATTAAAATTGACATACCTTAAAAAGTACGTGCGCCCGCGTCTCCCGTGTCGTTGACTGGCACTGGTGGTGGCGTGATCTTTGAGTTACCGGCGAGTGATATACGGCTATATCTTTCTAACATATTAAAACTATTGGGTTCGGGTTTACCCCGCGTTCGCGTTTACCCCACTTTCCCCTATGTACATTGTACATATCACACCCATACCCGGAACTATAAAATTATTTGTATGGTTCACAAATTAATTGGCTTTGGATCTCGCATCACGACAGCCAGTACCCTTAAATAGTATGTGTTTGTTTTACGTTTAAAATAATCGAATTTAAATAACATAATAAATATCCAATATTTTTTTAAGACACGTATCAAGGATCATTTAACTGGCCCTTAACCCTTAAACTGGCAAGCACTTTTATTTCTTTAATTTATCATTTTAATGTTATTTTTGTATTTATTATGATCCCAGAGGAGTAAAAAAAATTATGGAAAAAATCTGTATATTACAGTTTTCGCGAAAACCTGTGTACTTCAGAGAGTACATTGCCAATTATAGTGTAAACTACGTTTGTACTACGTGTAGCACACTGCCAATATATCACTAATACTCATTTTGTTAATTTATTACTTTATTTACAAAAAAATCATAACAAACAAAAATTATTTAGTATGAAATTGACGTCATCAGTCACGTTCATACTCTGCAAGATTATTTCGGAGAGTGCGAGGTGGAATTGCACAACTTGATTCCCCCTAGTCCTTTAAATCATCGAATCACAAGACAATCGGCGAAGCGCCACCGCTTCATGGTAGATATCCCATCCACTCGCACCAAGCGCTTTGTTTCAAGCTTCCTTATGCGAACTGCTAGAGAGTGAAATTCTTTGCTGGAATCTGTGTTTCCTGATGGGTATAACCTGGGTGTCTTCAAAGTCCGAGTGAATAGGTTGCTTATGGGCAGACGTGCTCCATTGTAGGCCGCATCATCACGTACGAACAGGTGAGATAGCAGCCAAACGTCAACCCATCAAACGTAAAAAAAAACTCAACTTTTGTTATTATAATATATAAAATATGGAAATAAAATACATATTGATTAACACTATTCATTTGGCAATGTACTTCGTGTATACCAAAGTCTATTTCGTACTGATCTGGCAACGGTATTCACGGAGTACATACTTTGATTCTAGCTTATAATATTGTTATTATGTAAATTAGAGCAATAATATCGAATATTTTATGTTACTTGTTAGGCCCCCTTGTGCCTCAAAGCCAAAAACCCAGAACTCCCAAACGAAAAAGTAAAGAAAACAATAAAAACCTTACCCGGGTCGCAGAGACACCAGACCGTTTCGAAAAAAAATTGAATTTGACAAATTATTTTCGATTTTATCACAATTTACAATAAATTTCTACCAAGATTGACAATTATTGCTACTTATTTAATATAAAAAAAATAGGTTTTTTTAAATATTTGGGTCATTAGATTTTTTTAAAGTTTATGGTATTAGTGGAGTACAGTGCCAATTTAAGGGTTAATCGATAGGAACCAACGAACTTCTGTCTGTTTATTTGTAACAATAAAAAGTTAACCAACTTCAAGTCCAATTTAACTTTTGCTTCTGATAACCGAAATTATTTGTTGGCTATAAACAAGTTGCCAAGTTAATTTGTACATCTATCGAGTTAATGTAAACTTTAACGTCGTTTATTCGATAACTGTTCATTTAAGAGTGCGTAATAAGCAATTTTGGTCTATCGTTCGTCAAATCGATAGGCTTCTGCCTAGCTCTACTTACTAAATAAAAAATCAAGTGTATTGATGTCTATTTTCCGCAAGTAACAGTTGATTTCGAGAAGTTATTAGGACGTATTTTTTTATGGGATACGCCGGTAAACAAACGGACAGATCCCTTAATGACAAGCAATCAGCGCCGCTCATGGACACCTGAAACACCAGAGGCGTTACAAGTGCGTTGCTGGCGTTTTGGGGGTAAGGAATTTGAGAGTTTATGGAAAGGGGTAACTGCGTGGGTAATTGAGCCTCATAAAAACAACGCAAGCGTCGCTTCACGTCGGATTTTTATAAGGTCGTGGTGTCACTCCGGTGGACCCAAATCATGTGACTAATATGACAATAATGTAGCTGTTCACCAAAATCATCATCAAGTCAGTCAATTAAGAATTCATAATAGATACTCAACAGCCACTAATTTCAATATAAGTATCATATAACACTTTAATATAAACATGTAGATAGTAAGTAGTCTCATATGCCGCAGCCATTGATTGGGGTTAACATGTCAACTTCACTTAATGAGGCCAAGGGCGGGGCGGCTGACTTCCAACAGCAAACATCAAAGGGCAAGCTCTCGACTAGTGCAGAAGTGCTCTTAGTAGCTAACGAACGACTTGGATAAAACCCCACCACTTGTACTAGTTAGCGAATGAGCGGAAACTCATTGGTCCCGTGATTATGTTGACTTTTTTAAGTGTTCACTGCTCAGCATAGTTGTAGTGTTATCTGTGTGTTATGTGTTCTAAGGATAATATTAAATACTAGTGGTCGCCTAGTGGTCGAAATTCGACCATATACGATTTAATTTACAATACCATACGTTAACATACGTTCAAGGATAATTTTTATTTAACGAATTGCTATTCGTTTTGTAAAATTCAAATTAATATATTCCGGCGCATCATGAATAACCAAACCTCCTTCAATGAGAAACCTCTTTTCATATGAGACGTGAGAATATCATCGCAATGTCTGTCAATTTTGACGTTTTGTCAAATACGATACTATGCATGGTAGTGTGTGTAATGTTTTATTTATTGATTTAATGTACTTTATAAGCATTATTTTTGAAAAATATTAGCGTCCTGAACTGCTCCTACACATATACTATAAGTGTACCAAGTTTTATGCTCCTACGTCCACGCAATTTTCGTAAAAAGGGGTCGAACGTTTTTGCATTACATATTAATATATAGATATATTTAGGTGGAATTATTGATAGTGTGTTCCTTGTCAATTTTATTGTAATTTTATTAATTCTGGAGATATTGGATAAGCAGCGGTTCATGAAGACATATGTAATTGACGTGAGATGGACGGACAGATAAAGGCTTTGATCCGAACTTTTTGAACACAATCAAAATCAACAATATCATAACATATGGGCCAACCCATAGTAATTTAGTATCACACCAAACATAATTAAAAATATTTATTTGTATATTTGCTAGTAAACAAAACACCTAATGGTCAACAGCGTAACGCGTGAGCGCAAGTTTTAATAACATTGTCAGCTCAAAACTGTTATTTTTTTAGATTTAAAGTAACAACTAATAACTAACTACACATTCACAACGGCCAGCGACTGCCAAAAAAAAAGCGCATTCAAAATTGGAATATTGCAATTTAAAGTTTATGCGAAACTAATTTCAACGTGGCGGAAAACGATTGAAACTCTATTTCGGCCTTTCAAACAGTATTGCCCCTTAAGAACTCAATTAATACTTTGGTACACATACATTAATAACCCCAGTTCACACATTTATTGCTGTGGGGGTATTTATTAGAGTGGGTACGTTGGACCCTCGATGTATCTAAGTTACGTTTGTGTGTTCGCCGTGACAAATGAAGGCACTAGCGCCTTCGTTAAACGTAACAGATAACGTACAATGCATTTTGTACCTTCAGCCACTGGATTTTTATCTTACATTCGAGGGGTATAAATTCATTTGGATCGTTCAATGGATTTTCTAGTAAAGGGATGTTTTTGTTTACTTAGTTTGTTATTGTTATCAAAACTGCTTCGAACCATCGAACCCGATTTCATGGAAATATTTTAATGTCTGTGATAAAGTATTTAGAATCTGAAACTCTACATAACACAAATAGCCACAAAGTGAGTAAGTCATCTACATAAGTAGATAAAAAAAACAATTCGTAGAAGAAAAAAACAAATAAACAAACAGCATCCAACTGTAGAAGTCGCAACAACGTTGTACATTGTACGACTCTAGTGTACGTACTTAGGAAAATTTCATTTGCAACAATAATTTGGGGTGCATCACGGTCCGTGAATACCGTACTTGTTTATGGGTAAAGTTAGATGACCTCGGTTCTTCGCTCCTCACGTACCCTCGACTGACATAAAATTCTAAATGTGCCTCGTAAAATGTACGTTAATAACATTGTCTTCAACTCACAACTTGACAGCCAGATAATGTCGAGTTTGCTGTAATTTACAGTCCAAAGCAAGATTCGCACGTTTTTAAATTAGTTTACTGATTTTGTACGAACATTATAATTATAACTAAATACCTACATTTTCACTGTATTTTTTTCGATCATCTAGTATTTCTTCTTTACGACGTAATATTGTGTGTTGATGTTTATTATAACACTTTTCAGTTCAATAGGTACCTACACCTACACCTTTCTTCTACAAGGTAAACATCAAAGCAGCGTGTTTCAATTTCAACTCTTATGTTGCAAAGAAATCATACGATAACTATCAAGAATGAAGAAAACAAAGTCGAATTAAGATCTTTATTATTATATTTATGACCCAGACCGGAATGATATTTACATAAAGTTCATTTAATATCACATCGAAGTAGTAAAATTTAAATGAAGTGATTCCAACGAATTCATCGAATAGTTTAAATAACAGAGATGAGGAGTGATAAAGTTTCTTTTCTCTCTTAGTTAATAAAATATTAATGAGTTATACTCCTGAAACTTTCCGTAGAACGAAGATCTTATACTTTGACATCATAATATTTATATTATTGAACGAGTAGAATGGAAATTATTCTGTGAAGTCTACGGGAAATTATAATTAATTATTATTTTCGAATAAATTTCTTCCCTTCCATTTTCACGGTACGATTGAAACAGAATTTCGTGTTGAAATTATTTTGCGACTTTGTCTTAAAAGATTGAGGTCATTAGCTCGACTTCTGAGTAAGTAAAGATTTTTAATACTCGTATTTTAAGCAAGTAGAACTACAAAAACCATTATTATAAAACCACCTAAATAGTGGGAATCACATAATCATAAGAGCCAACATAACAGGTGGCTCACACAACAGATATAACTATCAAATCGCCATACTAAGTTTATTGCTCATTTCGACGGAACATCTTGACTTATGGTCGCCATAAGCATTGTGCACAGATAACGCAATAAAAGAAGTGTACATGTATGTATAGGTATACGTGATGGACACTTTTTCGAGACCATTAAGAGGGTACTCTGTATTGCGTTTTATAGAGGACGCTGTGGAGCATTAATATCATACTTGTATTATTATATTATATAGTAACCAGAGAGGTATATAGTTCGGGAGTCGGGCTACAAAGTGAATTGCTAAAAGATACTTAAAGCATTTACGAGAGCGAAACACATTCTCCACATCTTCATAAGCTAGGAAATAATTAATTAGTTTTAATTGATTTGTCTACTATCGTGTTGTATCATGAAGTTCGTCACATGTGGGCACCATGGCTTATCATAAAATAAAATGATCTTAATATGCTACCTATCATCAAACCTTTTAACAAAATCATTCATCCCCAAAAACTGACTATTACGATCTTATAGTATTTTGTAACGCTTATATAGTCCCATAGTAAACGAAGGCAACATATTATGTAAAAGCAACCAAAGGATAAAGGGATCGTAAGGGGGTTACGCTAACTTATGAAAAACACGCTTCAATATCGCCCAAGACGAAGGGTTAGTTTAAACCAATAAAGGAAAACCCACACTGATCTTAAAATAATGTGGAAAAGACCTTAAGAACTGAGGAAAAGAGGTCAATGGAAGCTGTCTTTTTGGATGTTTGTGAGGTCTAATTTGGGTATATTGTGGTGCTTCTTACTCTAAAATTTCATTTTAGACCTTATGATTTTTTGATATATTTAATTTATAATGCTGAGAATACAATTCTGCGATGTAGGTAATGTTGTACAAGTGTATTAATAACTATACATAACTCCATATGAAAATGAAAATAATATTTATACATTCTGACAAAAACATTATTACTCAATTACAACTTGAGATCAAACAAAAGAAGTAGCCTCTATCTCCTTGTAGCCTCCGTACATCACAAGATACAAAAATCATACCATAGGAACGCGAAGATAAACAAACTTACATACTTTTGTATTTATAATACTTATTATTTTGAAAGGGGGTTGACAACGAGCATACAAAAGAATGTACTCGTATTACTTTACACAAAAATAATGCTTAATAAAAATGTTATAGGTACTAAAACTGCACAGCAACATCCTCATTAAAGAAACCAGCTAGCTTTAAAATATTCACAAACAAAGATTTCCATAAACATAATTTAAACAGGAATAGCACAGCTAGTGCGGTTCCTCGCAAATTGTACAAAGCTCCTGAACGAAATATGTGGGACAACGTAGTCCTCGCGAGCAATGAGCTTGCAAGACTAGTAGTAACTTGTCTCGACTTGTTTCCTTAGACATTGTGTATCAGCACTATAGTGGAGCCTTAGCGAGCTGAATCAGCGCTTCCTAGTTCATTTGTAGCTGTATTGTTTGTAGGAATTAGGTTTTAATAAAACATTACATCTTAATGTACGCATATCTTATATTGTATTGTGGTATTAGAACAATTAGTTCAATTTATAGTGAAGGCTATCCTTCTATCAAGTTTAGTAGGATTCACAAGACCGGTAGTAAGAACTTTACTAGGGACTTCCAATAAGGCAACTAGTTTAAACTTACGTAGGATGTTATCAAATACTATAAATCTCTATTACTATGTACCATAAGATTCAATAACATAACACTTACAAAATACCCGGCTTCACGGAAGACGGATATTATGCGTCTTTGTAGTTATAGGTACTTATCTTCATAGCGATAACAAATTCGTAGAGGCAAGTTTCCTCAAGCGACCCCATCTTGGGGGTTGAACACTGAACTTTATGGCGGCTCCTCGTAGAATGCTTACAATTTATCAACCTTTATGACGAATATATTCTATTCGATTATGCCCCTTGAATTGTTCCATTGAATACCCAACTTAGCGTACTTCGATATGGATTTGTTGGGTCACCATTATCGCTCGCTTGGAGAGAATGTAGGTTGTGGAACAACAGTTACTAATTAATTGACTGCTACGGCGGCCTTGTAACCCGTGGTTTGGATCTGATAATAGTAGTCTGATAGTGGTTGAAATAAAATTGTTTTTTAGAAGAACACACAACTATCCTGGTTCGAAATGTTGATCTCTCCTTTTGATTAGGAAATATTAAATTAGCAAATTCGTTTAGTACTTTAACTGTCCATTTTTCAGACGAAGACAGTAATCGTCCTAATCCACCTAAGAAACAAAAAGGTCGAGCTAAACAACTAAATTCGAACAACAAAAACCTAGGGGCAGCTAATAACATCGGTTACGAAAACACAATAAATGATCAAACGGGGGCGAGGCTTACCGAAATAAAAGTAGACATAAAAAGCCGGTCTCATCCTCTCGATTTACATAGTGTGCCTTTACCGAAATTAACTTAGCTACATTGAAAAGGTAGCAAGCGAACAAAGGCCGTACCTTTGACTAAATTGAATTACCTAAGAGTTGGTACATGCGACATGCGACCCGGTAGATAGCAACTGCCATCAGAGAACTGTCAAAGCATGTAACAGCATCAGTGAATGCGGTTCATAATTGATTTAGGGGAACCGCGGCTCCGGAGTGGCTTCGATTCAATTACTGTCTAAACGCCAGTTAGGGAAAGTTTTTATATGCGTTACTGTCGTTAATAAACGTACATTACGTCATTTTTTTAACCGATAGGAACAACAGCAATCAGAAACAGAACAAAAGTCAGATTTACGTTCTTGCTCTTTTCTCAACACTCAAGAAGAAAACAGTAGTCCAGTTTCCAAACGCATAACAGAAAAAGAAAAGAAAATTAAAATCCCCAACAACACATGTTTCGACCTGGGAATCAAATTCGAGATTTCTAACTTAGCAGCTAATCTTGCAACCGCAAATAAGGGAGTCCTACTATTGACAACATGAGCTAAATCAATTAAATCACATTGATACTGTGGAAATTAAATTAATTTTCCGAAACCGCTGATGGAACCTGAAACCGTAATGGCATCCGCGGCTGTATATGTTAAGGATAAACATTCAGACGTCGGATTACGTTGACATCGGAATAAATGTCAGATTATGAGGTCATCATATTGTAACATCCTTGGTTTCCCATATCTAGGTAAAAGGTAGTGTTTGTTGGTTACCTGTAAAAACTGCCTTGTATCTTGAATCTGCTTTGTAAGTTGGCTTTTTACGATACTTACTTTTAGAATAGGACTAGTGAAGAGTTGGACCCATAAATACAGACGGAGCCCAGTTGGGCTGATGCCGACCCGGAGCTGCGGACTGCCTAGGGGGTTACCGGGGCTCCTGTTCGAAAAGCAGAAGTAGGAACGGGGTGGTTTTTAATCAGCAAGAGTCTGACCCTCCCTCTCGCCTCGTCCAAGGCGATAAAAGTCATTGGATGATTTTCCCATCTTAAAAAACCCATAAATGTTCAGCACAAAACTTTAACTTATAAGATTTTGAAGATTTATATTAAAATTATCTAAAGCATTTTCCAGACAAAGTTTTAACTAGCAACACTCGAAAAGTCGTAAGAGAAATCTACTCAATAACAGAATGTTTCCGAGACAAAGGATAAAAACTTAAAGGAATTTGTACGAGACAACAGCTGTACCAGATGCTTTTTATTGTTATTGTAACACAACCAAATCGTTTAGTTAGTAGAAGATCTTCTACTAACGTGTCTTACTACACACATCACACACTGTAAGGAGTAAAATCAGAAAAAACGTTAACAAAACGGAGTTTATGTAAAACTATTTAATAATGAAAACTATTTTTTGTACGTGTTTTAACACTAGTACCTAGTATAAAAGATACGCTAAAAGTTATTTGCGTAAACACAAATCTTTCGAAATTGTGTTCGTACAAATTAATAAACTAACGATGTTCTATTCAGTATTTTTTTCTAAAAATCACTAACAAACTACACAATAAATCATGACAAGCACAAATCTATTTACTAAACGACGTCCTATCTCCCATTCTATTTGCCAGCTAAAGGCCTAACACTAGTCTAGACAGGCAGTAATAAAAATAAAAATGTCAAACGAGATATTGTCGATGGAAATATTCTTTCCCGCCAATAATACTATATGAAATATGGGATACTTAATAAAAATGATTCGTTCGTAAAACAAATTTTGTTGCTATCGTATGGGTTTTTTATTGTCAAAATAATCGCTGTTGTTAAAATTCTATGCGCGTGTGAATACTGTTATTGCAACGGTTTTCGTTGAACATAAAAATACCTGTACCATTTCTGGCAATCTCAACTTAATATCGGAAAGGATGACCTAGTAAAATTTGAGCCTGTTTGTAATTTTGTATGAATCGTCGTGTTTTTCTTGTATGAGGCCGAACTTTAGACGTTTTGCTACGAAAGTAATAATCTGATACGTCGATATGGTAGGTAGGTATAGTAATGCATGTTAGGACTTTAAAAAAATATTTTATTAGTTAACATAATAGACAGTGTTGTCATGTCAGGAAACTAACGATCATAAACACAAATAACACAATAAGTAGCAGTCTAGCTGTTCAAATTTTCCAATTTAATGCGTTCATGGAATTTACTTCATTAAAACCCACTTCATAATTACTAGTACATTTATAACCAGTATTAACCGTAATTATGTAATCAATATACACTGAATATTACGGCATACTTCACTAATTCTATAGTTCTGGTAATATCATTAATCATTGCGCTACTTTTAATAATTTACTAACAGAATATATTGGCACTCACCCGTGGCCCGCAAAACACATAATAGCTTATATCGGTACGGAAGATTGATGAATAATACATAACCTCCTTGGTACCTACATAATTCACAATGAATCACAGGAGAACAGGCGAAGAGGGCATGGGGCTAGTGCAGACCAATTAAAACTTTAATATAGAAAACATAACAATAGTTTTAGCGTGCAATCATAACTGTATGACAATTCTAAATTTCTGTGAATGTATAAAAGAGGCTGATGTGAATTCGCTAAAATAACTTATCTGCGAATATTAAGAACAACATTTTATTTAAACTTTCGTGAATTTTCGTAACTGTTTAACGAGGAACTCGACTTGTTTCAAGCCATGTCAGAGTTCCTAGTTACGTGAGTAAGCCGGGAACGGGCCACTCCGTATTAATTGACTATGTAATTTCATAAAGGTCGGCTCACAAGTGACGGAATTCAGTGTACTGACGTATCATCGGTTGAGTGTGAACGGTCAATTGTTTTTCTATACTTTTGTCTATTCTGGCATTACGCGACCGATAACACGCGACGCATGTTCCGTCAGATATCAACCGACCCTAAGTTTCATCCTTGGTTCGAAAACTTAAACTATAAAAATAATGACACTTAAAAAAACCTCTTGATCAAAAAACAAAACAGATGAAGCACCCTATACAACACATAACTACAACCCACCTTCAAAATCTCAAAGGCAGATCGATCAAAGGTAAAATATATAAGTACCTACATAAAAATACATTCAAAAAGATACAAGAATAATAGTCTTAACAACATCCATATACAAAGGTATATGGATGTTGTTAACATAAAGATGTACAATCCGAATATCGATACCTTCTATATCTGTAAATATTCTGCGAACCAAGATATCTTTGAAAGTAAAATGAGTAGGTTTGTTTATTGTAGATATAAGGAAATGTTTCATTGCTCGTTTAATATATTTTATTCATTTATTGCCTTGCTTTTACCATGACTTCAAGGTGGATTTCTTAGTCGAGATGTTCATTACGGTAGTTTCCAACTAGTCAAATTTAACACTTTTGTCGGAATTTTAAAAAACTCGATACTTTTCTGTGAATTTTGTAGGAGACCGCAATTTTTGACGTCATCAAATTTTTGCGTTAAATATCATATGAATTTCTCAAAAATTTACTAGAAAAATAAAAAAATAACTAATCTTCTTATTTTTCGTAATAAAACTGTTGCTGTTTGAGAAGAAAACTTCGAGATTTCCTTCTAAAACTTTACTTTCTCAAACAGTTTTTCTCAGAATATAACACTAGTAATAATGCGTTATGTATGAAAAAATAGATATCCCTGTTTATATTCAAGTTACAATAAATAATAGTACTCCATTTCGAAACAAAATTAAGTCATTACATGCAAAGCTTGCATCTTACTTAAGAGAGATGAAGTAAAGATAAAATTCTTTGAATATTTCATAAGACCAAGAAGACTGACTCATCTTATCTGCCATGATGGTTAAACGTCTTAGTAAAATCTTATATAGCTTTCCATTTAGTTGGAGGTCAAAAGCGTTGTAATTAATTAATAGATGAATAAAAAAACAACAAGCAAATAGAAATTGACTGCTGGCTGCCGTGCAAAATGTCGCAGGTTCGATTCCCACACGAAGCAACTCTTTATGTGATCCAGAAATTGTTTTTTCGTATCTGGGTGCCGTGTGAAATTACATGTTTGGAAACGAAAATCCTAGTGTGAAGCAAAAAATAAAAGAAATATAAAATAGTACATTATTGAAAAAAGCTTTTCAACACATGAGCACATTTGATCACAAACAATCGTATTTGGAAAACTGAAAACGATTGTTTGTGAAAAAATCAAAGGCACACATACAAAAATAATGCACGGTGGTTTTAGTACATCCCTTTCCGCTTTATATGTAGAATAAAATAAAATTGTTCCGACACAACGATTTTCTATTATACGCTATCGTATCGAAAAAATATTCATAAAGAAAAAAACAATAACTCGATACGCCCCGATAGACGATACAACTTCAATTTGAATTTAGTTTTTTCTAAAATTGTTCCGAAGCTACAACGCAGCGAGGGCGAGGTGACGAGGTGACGCCATTATAACACAAATTGACACTAAACAGCAACGAAGATAGATACTGCGCTTAGCAAACATGAATTTCAATATAGACGAAGGTTTTATATTCTGGAAAGCGTCAAAACATTCTTCTTACATCATTTTAATCGACAGATGCAATCGTCAATATAGTAACGAGCCGTTTTTCACCAAAACCTGTTCACCAGATATGTTCCAGTCATTTACGAGTACGCCATATTCAAACGACGTTCCAATTTTCCCATCAACAAAAACATCAAAGAAAACTCGCACGTATTCTGTGCACAGTTCATGCGAATGAAAGTCAACAGCTCGTAGTTTCAATATCGGCAGAGCAACCGTGCAGATTGCATTCTATGCTGCAGAAGCGGTTTACCTGGCCCGATAAATCCAGGGGAACTGTTGCAGTCACTCCTTGCTAATAAAAGGTTGGCATCAGCTTTTTGATTGTGTATACCTCGTTTGTTTCACGGATATTCCAACATTTCCGACGTAAAAGCGTACCAGAGTCAATCCGTGACGCAATATGTTGCCGTTGACAACGCGTGAGATGGGACTCATTGCGTGGTATGAACCGTGGATTAATTTACATGTTTCATCCGCAGAATTAGGTGGGCATTATTGTACTTTGAAACTACGTTACTATGGAAAATCGGATAGTGGTCCCTGATTTACGTGGAATTGATAATTCTAAACCCTGTTACGTAGGTTATATGAATATCTATGTGGTTAATATTATAATCCGTCGATTGCAAATATCTCTGTAATTGTAAATAATGTATTATAATAATCATGTTCTAATAGTGAATTATATTCAAAGGATAATGTAAATACACCCTACTTATCAATAAGTCCGTTATATTGACAACATCTCTCACTATAATCACTTATATTTTTCTACCAAGTACAATAAACAAACTCTTTTGTTGGTTACATTAAACCAAAAAACACATGCAAATAGTGTAAACAAAACATTTCACTGTATAGCGAATAAATTATTCATTACAACACAAATTGGAGCATGCCAATAAATCAAGTAATTATTTTTAACATCATTAAATAAAATTAAATTAAACGTTCACATGAACAGGGAAACGGGTATTTGCGGGGAATGTAATGCGAATTATTCGTAAAGCTCATTGTGAAAGCGGGTACGATTTTCATACGATTCACAGTTTGTTCGCCATTGTCCATAGTGCAATACGAACGATGCGAGCCACACAAGTATTTTATTACCGGCTACAAATCTTCATTTAGCCCCAATGCCGAGGCCTTTCACAGTTTCCGTACACACGAAAACGAAATGGAACCATTCGCGTTTGATTTACGGTAGCCGATAATTTTTGTCATCCGATTAGTTGTCCGATCATTTCGGTAAACGGTTATTTCAAATTGAACATTTTGTTTTGTTTGTTGTTGAGATTGAACTAATATTGTACCAAAACTCGGGACTTTAGACGCAATTTTTTCCTTTTTGCGTTAAATATTTTGGTAGACTAGCATGGATCTCAATCTACAGTTTTTCTCTTACTAACAGCCCGCCCCAGCTTTGTCTAGATTCTGAATGTGTCAAATTTTTCTTTCATACAATTCTTGTCCTTACAATAATGAATATGACCAAAAGAAAGGTCCTATTACACCCAATCGCGTCTTCATCCAGATCGTTAAGGAGTTATGCATGTAGGTATAAAAATTGCGTTAATTCAATTTTTATTTATTATTGAATAACACCAGAACAATTTGTAAATATCTATTTACCACATTTTATATTATACATTCACAAAAAATTAATAACGGGCTAATTGGTACATTTTCTCAAAGAAATTTGTAAACATATGTATGTGCAATAATACTTAACTTTTGTTACGTACAAATATAAGACATAATTTATCTTAAATTAAAGGCGGCAATAACTTGGATTTAGAAAGTGTACACGATATATTACTGACCTTGTCATATTGGGTCTGACGTCATTGATATGTCTTTTGTTTTTTTCTGCATTATTCTAGAGGCGGCAATAATTTGGATTTAAAAAGAGAACCAATATATCTCTGGCCTTGTCATTTTCTGCATGACGTCATTGGCATGTCATTTGTTTTTTTTTCGCATGTTCTAGAGGCGGCAATAATTTGGATTTAAAAAGAGAACCCAATATCTTTCTGGCCTTGTCATTGGCATGTCATTTTTTTTGCATTGTTCTAGGGGCGGCTATAATTTGGATTTAGAAAGAGAACCCAATATATTTCTGCCCTTCTCATTTTCTGCATGACGTGATTGATATGTCATTCGTCTTTATTTTATTAAAATATCTACTGATATACGCTTAGATATTTTATTCGTACTACGCTACAAGGAAAATTATTAAATTACCTACTTAATATTAAACACTAATCCAAATTACATACCGCTTAATACCTATTTAATAACACCGAAGATTAAAAAGTACCTACTCGAGTAGCCAATCTAGTCTAAAAGCATTCAAGCAATGTTACACAATCCTAGTTCGCTTTCCACATTTCTATTTTTTCTTGTTCGCAAATCCGTCATAGTGGAAAAGCCATGAATTGCCTTGAACGGCGACGAACCGGACCCGGAACGCGTCTGAATAAATAAACAGCAGCTGAGCAACTTCGTGAAAAAATCTTTTAAACTTGATTGACATTCTTGAAGAGTGTTATCAGGGACGGAGTTCATTTCGTTGGGACCCGGGTTTTTGACCGATTTAAATAGGACGAGGTTATGCGCTCGTCAAGTTTTTATGTCGTTATTTTTAAGTGCGAGGATTTTTGCGAAGCAGATGCTCCGATCTTTCCTTATCTTCTTCTATTCTTCTTCTATATATAAAAATCTGTTGGTGTTCGTTAGTCTCGCCAAAACTTTAGATCGCGCTAAATTTTGGTCTTGAATTATTTGTGAAAGTCCAGGGAAGGTTTATAAGGTGAGAAAGAAATGTTTGTTATCAGTTACGTTACTCAGCTTAATTTAACTTGCTTGCTTGCATACATACTTTGGTAAATCCACACATTACTATGTGCGTAAGACTGTAGATGCTTAAAAGAAGTTAAGTTTATTTGATACCAATTTCCATAGGTATCTAAATCGATATTACTAAATTGCGCACATTGCAACAAACCAATTCAATACCAAGAGCATTCCTTACTCCTACTACATATGTATTTGCCAAATCCTGCAACCCCATACATCATCCTAATGTACAGTAAGTGGTTAAACAGTTGGACTGAATTACTTATGGAGTGTAACACTTAGTTGGCCGTCAAACAGACTACCTAACTAGCACACAGCTTGACCGGGATGCGAACTTGGCAGCCTAGATTTCATTTATGCTTTTTATGACATGAATTTAGGATTAAATATTAAAAGCTGATGCGTTAAAACAGAAGGTATTATGGCAATAGAAGCCTTTAGAATCGTAATTTATAATATAATTATACTATTTCTAACTTTTAGAAGTTTTACAAAACAAATTATCACAAAACTCAAAACATTATTATTTATCCCTAAAGGTCACATTTAGTACTATTGCTAACAAATATTTGATCATACATAATTATCTTTTTCACTCTGAACTTATTCAACGTTTCAGTCAAAGACGAATCAATGACAGAAACGTCCCAAAATTGAATTCGTATCAAGATTTGATTGGCTATTGATAATTCTGTCAGTTGGCCGGAACAGTTGATTGGTTACTTATATGTCTTACTTTATAATACTTGTCAATATGGTATCAGTTTTCTTTTTTGTGTGATAGGCCCGTGAACAAGCATACGGATCACCTGATGGTAAGCAATCGGCGCCATCCACGAACACCCGAAACGAGACGTTACAAATGCGTTGTCGACCTTTTGGGTTTAGGAATTTGAGGATTGTTGGGAGTTCGGGGAATGGGAGATTGAGAGGTATTTGGTGCTCTAGTAACCTCACTCACACGACGAAACACAATGCAAACGTTGTTTCACGTCGGTTTTCTGTTAGTACATTCAAGTGTTCAAATCAAATTACAAATGTTGGTATAGCTCTTAGTTTAGTATTCGGAGCTTAACAAACTCTGAATAAGTGATGTGTAGATAATAGACCCTTTCTTATGACTACAAACTAGGGACAAAGTAGGTACGTCTTTAACTTGTCTTAGTCGTTTCGGTTTTCAATTCAAACAGGAGATTAGTACATGTTTAAAGCAACACCTACCCAAAAGTAGAATTGTAATACTCGACAAAACAGGCAGTCTTATGCAATTTGCGGAATCAGTGCTTATCTTCCATTCGAGACGTAACAAGAGAGTTTAAGTAAATTTAACAGCAATTTGCAGTATGTTAACTGTAGCGTCGGCGCTTATTGCCACTCCACTCTCGTTACACTCTCAGGCCGGATGATATTGCTAATTGGGTTTCCTAGTTGTCGGAAATCGTATAAAGTTTTGCTAATACGACACACTCTTGATGCCAGGATGTTACTAACAAATTAAATATCAACATGAATGCTGTTGTGTGACTTTCGGGTGTTGTCGGATATTTTCGGGCGTCGTCGGGATCCCATTAAAGTGATAATGGGTTTGGAGCTTGTCGCTCGGTAAACTGCGCCGTCGCCGGTGTTTCGTGTTCAATGTGCCGAATTTTGCATATGTATTGTCGTCGTGTACAACATTCTCGTTTCTCTATTGGTTTTTTATTTCTCGTTCCATTTTTAACCTCGTTGTCTTTGATGTTATTCACGGAATGTAGTGTTTATGTCGTTGACGTATTATTTATTCTTTATAAGGATAAAGATTACAAGGGTAAAATAGACATATTTGGCTATGCTACAAACAGGCATGTAAGAATAAAGCTTCTGTAGGTACATGTTGCTAAGATTCCTATTTTGATATACACATTAAAGCCGTTTTGATGTCAACTTTACTCGTATTTACGCCTAAAATAACTCCTTAACTATAAATATTTGTGGCCTATTTAAACAAAATTAACGTCTTAGACAAAAATCTTAGGGAGTCAAATTCAAAATGAAAAGAGCGGATTATTTTAGCAATTAATTAACTTAATGGCTTTAATAATTGCTCGAGTTGGGAAAAAACGGAAAACAGAATAAATTATTCTATTCAAAAGTGACATTGAATGTTTTGGAAAATAAAGGAAAAGGGGGATTTTTTGTACTTGAGTGGATGTAGTGAAAATGATTGCGAGTCCGTACAAATAAGTCACGGAACTATTCCGAGATATAAAACGGGCGCCGTCTACAACTTATTCAGTCATTGAAATGGCTTTTCAATATTACGTAGATATCTTACTTCTTTTCTTTGGGGCTACTTTTTCTATCAGTTTTCTCCTTTTTATTATAAGGTTCATTTTTCTTTGGCTAATATTTGCTACCGGATAAATGTTTTGAAAACAACGTAAGTATGTAAAGGTTTTACAATCATTCCTAGGGCACCATCATGTTTACGTATCTACTATGTAATAGCAACGTGGATTTTGATACGGAGAGTATCAATGGACGAATTTATAACAAGTGTGTAATAAATAATATATCGATGCCTTTCGGACATTTTTTTGCGATTATGAGTTATATTACATATTCGGAACTTAATATCGCAAAAAATTTCGCCAACCCTCTTTTAGCCGGAAGGCTTTTATATATTGGAGTGAAAGAGATAGTAAAGATTTTCCTATAATAATTTGTTTTGGAACATAAACAATGCGTACTTGCTTGTTAAATATTTCCCTTTAACTTTTACGCTTACATACGTAAATCTGTGTCATTCCCAATTTCCCGGTAAAAGTAAAAAAGCGAGTTGCTTAAAAGCATAACATCAAAGTGGTGTACAATTTTGTGTGTTCAGGATGAAATAATTAAATTTGTTTCCGCTAAGCTCTATTTTGTTAAGGTTTTGATTCGCATCAACAAAGCGAGCGACGTCGGCCGCAAATTGCAGACTCATTGTGTGGCTCAAACAAACATTCGCGGGCCCGCTCCTTCTCACAAAGGAACTCCATTTGCTGCGAACAAATCATTTTCATTGTTTTTATTTTTAATTACTTATAATATTATCGTTCATGCCTTAATTTTTGTCCCAATTTCAACGAAACATCATAAAGCTTTCCACTTCTCACCCCAATTTGCGATTTAAGAACAATCTTTAAATTGGTTTATTTTCCCTTGGTTCTCTAAAAACAATTGCAGTTCCCGCAAATTACTAAGTCGGATTGGTTGGATCTCGGATGTTTTTCTAAATTCCTTTGCTTTTCTTTTGTCATAGAGATTGGTAGTTTGTTTCAGCTTTGAAAGCAGCTGGGAATGGTTTCAGATTAGACAAACGTGTCCTTCTCTTTTACCTACCACAAAGAAGTATTCAGAACTTAAGTCTGCTTACATTAAGTATTGGCAACAAGCGCAAGTCTTTCCTTCCATATTGTTAATATTTCATAAAGTTTTACTAGAAACAGGACAAGAAGTAAGCTTGCATCGTCCGCATATTCCGCGCACACCTTGGACCACCATCGTCAGACACGAGACGGTCTTGACTCCCAGGAAATGTTCTTGAATTCTTTTTAAGTGACGCATTTAGAAAACCGCGTTATATTCCAAGCGTGTGTACGTATAATTTTAAACGTAATATTAAATTTATTCCAGAAAGTGCCATGTTCTCCTATTCACAAAGAACGTTTCATAGGTAGCATGTAGGAAAAGAGAATTAGTGAGAAGTTTTAAAAGGTTTTTATTTAATAAATAATGTTTCTAACATTAAATAATGTTTGTAACAGTTCATTTCATTTAAAAAAAAACGTTGCCCAAACTAGGATTTTCCTGTGTCGTGGGTTCGTTTACAAACATACAAGTATTCATACAAATAACACTCACACCCGAAACAACAATTTGTGTATCACACTTAAGAACTAAACCGTGCGGGAATATACTTACGCTGCGCGGCAGCTGGTTGCCCAGCCACCACGCTAACCGTGCAGTCAAATTAAAGTCTAGCTAATTCTTTACACCTCTTATTCCTTAAGGAAATCAAGATCATTGGTAATACTGACTATCCTAGAAGATAGTTATTCAACAAAAAGGATAAAAATACCAAACATATAACAACAATTCTACAGAAATATCACCGCAGTTTTTCACCGTCATTCGTTGTAGAAAAGATTTTGAAGATATATGTTTTATATGTAAGTACTCAGACGTATCTGAACAGCTGCAGCGTTCGATGGAAAGGGGGCTTGATTGTGCTCACTTGACAACTAAATTCGTTCACGTGGGGAAAATGTCAAAGGCGAGAGAGAACGGAATCGAACGCCACGCCACTAGCCGTGCCGCGATGCCGCTTCAAAGATACGTACATCTTTGTACCTAGAAATACTAGTGAAGAGACAAGATAAGTGTACAAGGTTGTAACAGAATAAACGGTAGGCCTTCCTGGTATTAGGTTACTATATGAAACTGAAATAATTTGGTTTAGCATTCCTGGAAACCACAAAAATACCTATATTGCGCCTTTCACAAAAATTTGCGCGAATTTTAAGTCTGCTTGTATGGAAAATTTACACTAATTATTTATTTTTTTGTAACGTCACGTCTTTTATACCCGAAGGTGTGGGCAGAGGTACTTGTACACCTACTTTTAACCATATGTTTTATCAGTCCTATGTAATAAGGAATAATGGCTATTGCTTATGCTTATATACTCGGAAAAATTCCAGACTCCGTGCTACTACTGAGAAATTTTCGAAATACCAAAAAAGCGCAGTAAATCTTCGCCCAACCCGGGAATCGAAACCAAGACCCCTTGTTCGGCAGTTGCATTTGCGACCACTCGGCCAACGAGGCTATTTACACTAATTACTTGCATATATAAGTATATTTCTAATGTTCTAATCTAGTGTTTATAATTTAGGGAGCATTTGGTCTATGATTCTGTAATGATACAAAAATACATTAAGTATTGGTTACCTCATAGCTATTTCATTTATTTATTAACGTGAATATTCCCTTTTGTACTTTACCGTTATTCAGTCTTTTTACACAAGTCACGTCTGAAGATATTTCTCCATTTGTATACCATTTGTTTTGGTTGGTAAGCAATTAGTACGAAAACGTTGTTCTAACTTTATCTTCGAGATATTGTGGGTTTGTTTGGCTCCTTGTATTTCTAATGTACGAAATATTTAATGTACCTGTGTAAGTAGAGACTTATAGTTACTTAGTAAGTAGGTACACACGCACGTGTTAGTATGTTAATTTTAAATCATGTAGGTATTACATGGTACTAATAGTGAAATTATTATAATAGAGTGCTAATTTATCGCTATACATGGAGTTTCATTCTAATTATGATGTTACACTATTACTTAATAGCTAAGAAATAAAAGATTTAAAAACTTAGACGGAGCTGTAGACTGCCTAGCGGGTTACCGGGGCTCCGGCTCGAAAAGAAAGGAGGAGTAGAAAAGGGGTGGTGTTTAGTCAGTGGGAGAAGGCATTGGACGATTTTTTCCACAAAAAAATATACATGTACTTTATCAGACATACTACAAACAACACCAACGAAACTGCAGTAAAGTTTTGTAACTGAACAATTTATCTTCACACCGTGAACCGTTAAATAGGTACACATATTGGAACAGTTGTAGGCTTGCAATAAATCGTAGTCTGTTCATCTGGTATTCGCAATCTGCATGGCTGCCGATAGATTGGAACCGTGTCCGTCTATATTACAAATTGCCCGTACAGACCTCCAAAATGAATTAACAGCATACATACCTCGTCTCAAGTACTACAATCTATCTCATCTCACTTTGTAGACTGTACTTGTTATACGTGCTTAGAAACAATCAGTTCAAACTAGCGAATCGTTTGTCTTATCTATCTCGTATGTGAAACTTTCGGATCCAATCTAGATTCAATTTCGACTCCAGATTACGTGAACAACTCTTCAGATTTTATATCGTACATAAGTATCGTTTGTGCCACTTATTCTCAAGTTTTCGATGAAAATATAAATGTAATACAATAGTTATCAGCTGCCTATCATTCGTGGAAGTTCGGAGATTGTATTAAATGCGACAGAATTTTGCTCTTAGAGTGTTCAGAAGAAAATAATGTTCCAACTCGTCACTAAGTTAGACGTAGCTAATAAATCTTGTGACTGACCGGAATTAATAGATACATATTTTATGGTTTCTTTTATGTATTGGCTTCCTGTATTCCGTAACTATGTAGTTGTATATATGAGCTCCATGTATCCAATATATAAACTTGAATGTTAGTAACACAATATTTATATGAAGTAATATAAACATGTGACCAAAGGCGTGATCCTTCAGATTGATAGAAAAAGGATGATTCTTTAGACTGTCATTCTAGTCTTTCACCGTATCTCATTTTTTAAAAAGAAACACGTCATTTTTTCTAAAAAGACATTGCAAAGCCACTTTCCATCACTTATGTTTACAGGACCACGTAAAAGAGGGAAAGCCATACTACTGGGAAAAGACGATAAGCGATTACAAATGTTATCTCGTGTTATTATACATAAATAAATATGCAGTTATTACATAAATTAAATGTATCTGATACCTTGTGCTAACTAACTTTCGGGCTTACAAAGTCAATAATCACAATTGCAATATAACCAACTTGCATAGACGATAAAATCACCAAAAAAAAAACAACAAAGAATCACAATACCTAAAACCCACACACTACACAGATATCATATCAACAAATAACTATATCAATTCGAGTATTCGATGTGTGTGAGTTCACAACGAATATTTGCGATAGTCAGTAATGCGCTGAACAACGTTAATTAAACCGGACGCGGCGGGCATCGACTGGCCGGTAATTGGGTTGAGCAACAGGCTCCTGTGGGTATCACCACGTACAGACGCGTGGGTAATACTCCCGAGGCCAAGTACATTGTGCACATATGTACAAGTCCATGTGTGTTCAACATGTCGACACCAGCAATTTATACTGCGCTAACTCAAAAAGCGTACTTTACAGTAGAGGCGTTTAAAGGGAAAAACGTGATAACTTTTACATTAATTAAGATACTTTTTTGAAATTTGGTATGCTTAATATTTAATTTATTATGGTTTCTTTTTATATTTTCTTAATTATTTCTATTTTTTGATTTGCGCAAGTTAGCCGTATATAAGCGTAATTCATCAAAAAAAATTACATCTTATACACGTCTAACTTATGTTAGCAGAGTGTAGTACGGGACGTCGTAGTGCATGATCAATCATCTGTATGCATATTTCAATATTTTATAAAGAACATGACTTACTCACAAAAAGAATAGTCAACGTACCATTAATAAACTAATTAATACGGAACACATAAGTATTTACTATGTAAAAGTCGCTAAGTCGTTAGTTTTACAAACGAACAAGTATACACATTGAACGCACTAAACTACGCTAACTATGAGCTTAGTGCAGTGTTGCACGGACTTATGACCAACTTGATCCTCGCGCAAAATCCGCTAATAATAGTTGGCGTAATATAAATCGAGTGATTTCAAAAAGTACCTTTACTTAGAGTTTTATAAGATTTGTAACTTTCTTATTTTTGCATATTTCTTCTCAATTTTTTTATGACGTATGTAAACACACATTTTAAGCAACTTGGCATAAAAAAAGTTTTTTCCAAATTTCGAGTTAGCGTAGTATAAATTGCTGGTGTCGATGTGTTCTGTGTTCCTTGTTAGTTGATACGATCTTTGGTTTTTGTTTCCTATTTCAAATGTGGTTCCTTTATTTAACTGGTGCGTTAGTCGTGTATACCCTAATCAGATATGCATTTGCTCCTAACATTTTGAAACTTCACTTTCTATATTGCGGGAAGCCGTGTATAGTTTTAGTTGTGTTTTTCTGTCACATACTGAGAAATGCTCTACTAGTTTCGAGTCACAGAGGGAGTTCATCATGTGCAGACGCGGGCGACGTCTTGCACCCTAAGTACAGTATATTTACGTGTGTGTCTTAGAACAACTGCAGTAGTTGATGTAAGTAGTCCTCGAAACAAAAGATTCCTGAGATATTCGTTTATTAGAAACGTACTAGAAAATATGCTTGTTGGCAGATACTATAGGTACTACTTCCAAATATATCAAATTTCTTCCTGTTGACCAATATCATAAAAATATCGCTAGAAAGTAACAAAGGAAAAATTTCGGAAATAATTAATCAGTAACTACTTATACGTCGTCAAATAAGAAATAGGTCACGTATTTAGGTTACTAAGAAGGATGAATTATTGTTAGAGCTTTTAATTTATTGGCATTTTCCTCCCTAAGACAATAGTAAAAAGAAAAAACTGACTGTACTGATCTCTCTGAGATTATTATGAGAACGGGGCTACAAAGACTGACTATATAAAAGATAGATTAGGTATAGTAGTTGGAAAAAAACTGAAAAAAGTACAATTTTTTATAACATTGGTGAGATAAACTAAATTAATTATTACCTATGTTATCGGCTTACTCACGTAACTTGTAACGATCAAACGTTACAAGTTAACAAGACGAACTCGACTAGTTTCAAGCCATACTAGAGGCTCATATTATGTTGTTTTATAAATGAGAGCGTTTACTGTAAGCAGTAGGTGGATCTAATGTTTACTAATACCCTAAGTAATAGGAACTTCCCTTAATAAATTACTCGTAGTATAAATATGATTAGTTTACCTTTGTAAACAATTCAAGATGTATATCTTTAGTATCCCATTAGCTTGCAATTAGATATTTATTGGTCATCCTTTATAATGTGTAACTATTCCACAATTTGTATTATCAAACTTAACTCATAATATTCGCAGTCACTTTCAGAACATGATCTCTTGTATCATATTAAATCTCTAGTAATTTTAAGTTTATATAAATTAGATTTTTGTAATCTTTGAGTCACATAACTGCGTAACAAGCAACATTGATGCATGAAATTATAACAGCAGTTATTATTATTAATCCATATTTATAATGCATGATTATAACACTAATGAAACAATTTAACACAAAACTAACCACGAAAAGACCTCAAAATCCAATTTAGTAAAACACGATAAGTGTCATTATTTGTTGACTTATGTAAATTGCGAGTGAAATACTCAATAAGCTGTATTTAATACGTTGTAAGGCTTTATCAAGCGAGCGCAGGCATAGGTGTCTCGGCTCAGTACGACAACGTTTCACTTTGATACTCCTTAACAAAATTTAAGGGGGGTGATATTGAAACGTCTACGCTTTTACGATACAAATTTCATGAACATACACCCCGCTTTGTAAGATAAGTTTGTTTTTTAAGTAAGAACGCTTCACTTAAGACTTGAAGCTACTTGACAGTTTTCTTAACAAAATAGTTCCAGTAATTACTAAATCTTTTAAAGTCCTCCAAACAATTTCAAGAGCGAAAAAACGATAAGTACTCATCAAAGGAAACATTTTTGGTAGACCCCATTAATTATAACGTAATTTATTTAGACAAGCTCCACAAGCATCGGCCCTTTGAAACCCATTTACAAAATAATTGGATTCCCTCATTTAGAGCAATTTTCTGATTTGATTAAAATTGACTTAGACATTGGCAAGATCATTAACAAACTTATTCTGGCGTCGCCGTGCGTTTGGATAACACTTGTGTAGACTTTCATTACAGTGGAATTTAATTAACGACTCCTGCGATTATTAAATATTTATAAAGATCTCTTCGAATTTCGAATCAATATTGACATTGTTAATAGATTCTAGAACGATTTAAATTCGAATTTGGTGCTTGTTATTTTAGCTGTAACGTGTCGACAATAGTCGTGAAGTGATATTCTGTCTCAAGTTGTAAAGCAAGGAGAATGTGATGTTGGAATATTATGTACTGGGAAGGCAGTATTGTGGGTTACAGACTAACAATTTGTGTCTCCTTGTGCGCTGTCACGACTCTGCAATCAAACTGCTTGGTTACTGCCGAGCCGTTACACCACGTTACGACTGTGTCTCTATCCAAGTATCCGTAGTTACATGAAGCCAGCCATGTCAACATTCCTGATCAGTAAATAAAGATACTCGATAAAGTATTAAAGCCTCAAAAGAATTATATAAGGATTACGTGTCCCCAACCGACATATAAATGTAGATGTCCCTTCATTTAAGAGCTTCTGAACTAATGAACCGATTTAAATAAATGAGGCGTCTATCCATTTACCTTTATAACACTTTTACGGTTGTTTTTTTAAGAGTTTCTTGAGCATGTGGTGGTTATTTTTGGAGTCAGTAAAAGATTTCTTTTACCCCGAATTGTTTTTCCTGAACTGGGGTAGAATTGAACATTGAAATAATAATGAAGTTATCATTGTACCTACGTCGTTGTCTATTTCGTTGTTTTAGTGATACCGAGTACAATATAATGTATCTGCAAGTACGATATGTACAATATTTCTTATTTTATTGAGTTTAGATGTGAAATTCGTTTGTTTTCCTCAATCATGAGAATAGCTATTAAAACCAAATAATTATAAACGAAAAAGCAGAAGACATTTTGTTAATGTAAAGATATTCATCATACAAAGTTCTTGACTTCCAATTCCAGGTAAATTGAAATAGATGTATTGGTTTTAACGATTTTCTAACATTTTCAGTGATTATATCAAACTAGCTTCTGCCAGCGGCTTCGCCCACGTTCCTTTCGCATTTATATAAGTACGTTGTATGGAGTACTACCACATTACATAGGTTTTATAACAAAGCTAGCGAAAAGTAGTGTTTACGTTTAAGTGCATTATAATATTCGTATGTGTTTATTCCTTCTTCCCAGATTATTATGCTATCCACCTCACTAGGTATATGACAATCGATACCTAATCAAGTCTCCCGCTATTGTTTGCAGAACTGATTGCTGGAACATTGTGACATACAATACAAACATAGTCTTATATTAATCATAGCGTGTGCGAATGACCTAGTAATGATAGGGATGAAGATGTGATTAGTATAAAAATAGTATTTGAAAAGCGAATAAGCGAATGATGAAGATGCGAATATGCAAACGAGTTTATTAAGTTTCAATTCGCTTCTTATACATAGAATAACACTTATCCTGTCAAACCTTATCATGCTGGCTAGATATATTATGATGTTTAAGTACGTTACATTTAAGATTTATAATTTGATACCGATAATTCAGTGACAGTGTATTATCCACTTATTGATTTTTAAACGAAGATTGTATCAGTTTAATGTGCACTCAATACATAATCTGATTTAAACCGTGAGGCGGAGACAGAGTAGAATACACCACCTCTACTCTTCCTCCGGGTGAAATTAAAAGGAGCTACTCAGTGATTTTGTATGTATTTGACAGACGCCAGGCGCAGTAACGCACTCCTATAAGCCTGAACTGCATTCCCAACTAGCAAAATCAGTACTTAAAACGATCTCAAGACTACTTTTATTTTCACTTATAAGTAACTTGTAGCATTCTACAAAGCTGGATTTGGGCGCAGTTATAAGATCAGTTATTTCTATATCTATCTTATAATCAACTTATAAAATGTTACTAAGCCCTATAATATACTTGACTAAGCGCAATAGCTTCTAACGGGTGTCCCAATAAGAACGCAAGATTTAAATTTGGCGGCATTCGAAGTATAATTGTTTGACATTTGAACACTTGTTATTTTTTGTTAGTATAAGGTACGAGGTTAGTAAAAATGGTGCGCTACACGATTGAAAATGAGGCAGGTCAAGCGCAAACAGTCAATCATGGTGTTCGGTATCGTAAAATGATAACCAGTCTTTCCGTACCTCGAATTGAAGAAATGGATTTGCAGGACATGTGGTTTCAACAAGATGGTGCCACATGTCATACAGTCAGAGAAACAATAGAATTGCTGCATCAGACATGTCCCGGTCGTGTTATTTCACGTTTTGGAGACCAGAATTGGCCGCCTAGATCATGTTATTTATCAACATTAGACTTTTTTCTTTGGGGTTTCTTAAAGTCGATGGTTTATGCAAATAAGCCGACGACGACTCAAGCCTTAAAAAGGAAATTGGACGCTGTATTAATGAAATACCGCAGCATTTATGCAAAACGGTCATTGAAAATTTCATTGAAAGATCGCATATGTTTCAGCAAACCAGCGGCAGCCATCTGCCCGATGTATTATTCCATAGATAACCTCATCCTCTCTACTTTACGATATTATAAAGCTTATACGATTTTATTAAAAAAATATGCGTTTTATTTAAAATTTAAATCTTGCGTTCTTGTTGGGACACCCTTTATAATGTTATGAGACTACACAATTACAAGTACAAACGCTCATGTTAGTATCTGACATAAGTATCTTACTAAAGCAATCTTGTTTATATGGCACTAGTAATGTACTTAGTTATTAGTTATAAGTATATTTTAAGAGGTTATTTTTGTTGTTGCTTCGGGTCGTGGTGCCGGTTGTTCTGTAGTCATTTATTTTTAATAAAAACGTAACTATTATTTTGTGTTATTGTAAAATATAACTAATAATACATTTAATATATAGGGTGTGAACCCGTGGGAAAGTCATATTTACTGTAAATGTGTACCAAAATTTAGTTAATTTCACAATGCCCTCCGAAAAATAGCACATTAGTATATTATTGTAAATTAATTATTTCAACAATGTCATGAATATCCGCCATGTTTTAAAATTGCTCTTCGTTAAGTACTTTATAGAATCATTATAGGTAAATTAGTATTTGTAACAGTTTCTGTCCAGATAACTCTCCTCCATTTTAAAACAAATTAGAGTTCCCTTGAAGTCTGCCTGTTAATGATCGATTTTCCTTTTTTTAGGATTTAATTAACAAGATGGTCGTATTTCTGATACGACCATCTCTGATGTCGACTGTTTTTTGACAAAATCTTCTTTGATTTTACTTACAAATAACGGGTGTCCCAATAAGAACGCAAGATTTAAATTTGGCGGCATTCGAAGTATCATTGTTTGACATTTGAACACGTGTTATTTTTTGTTAGTATAAGGTACGAGGTTAGTAAAAATGGAGCGCTACACGATTAAAAATGAGCAGGTCAAGCGCAAACAGTCAATCATGGTGTTCGGTATCGTAAAATGATAACCAGTCTTTTCGTACCTCGAATTGAAAAAATGGATTTGGAAGGCATGTGGTTTCCACAAGATGGCTTCACATGTCATACAACCAGAGAAACAATTGAATTGCTGCATCAGTCATGTCCCGGTCGTGTTATTTCACGTTTTGGAGACCAGAATTGGCCGCCTAGATCATGTGATTTATCACCATTAGACTTTTTTCTTTGGGGTTTCTTAAAGTCGATGGTTTATGCGAATAAACCGACGACGACTCAAGCCTTAAAAAGTTAGACGCTGTATTAATGAAATACCGCAGCATTTATGCAAAACGGTCATTGAAAATTTCATTGAAAGATCGCGTATGTTTCAGCAAACCAGCGGCAGCCATCTGCCCGATGTATTGTTCCAAAGATAACCTCATCCTCTGTACTTTACGATATTATAAAGCTTTCACGATTTTTTTAAAAATATCTGCCTTTTATTTCAAATTTAAATCTTGCGTTCTTGTTGGGACACCCTTTATAAGATGGCCTTGGACAAATACACATTTTGTGTTATCCGAAAGCTGCAATGGGTGTGGATTTCCAGTTTATATAAACAATATGTATAGACCTACTCATTTCGTTTGTAGTCAAGAAAACATAATAGTTTTATTGCATCAAATCTTTTTTTGGTTCCCGATTTGCTCCCAGTACAGTATATATGACCATTACATCGAGGATGAATGCACAATTTGTTACTGATTTTGTATCCACATATTTTTTAAACACACCCATAAGTACTTAATTTTTTAATGTTAAAATAATTTTATCGGATAATATTTTTTTTTGACATTTGTTATTTTTTTATAGTCAGTGGTCTCTGCGTTATTTAAATCGTATTCTTCTTCCCAATTTTCAACTTCTTTACTTTCTGAGTAGTGGGAAAAGGGTGAAAAAATATTATTGATCGCGGAACCCTCAATTATTTCACCTGTGTTTGCACTTGACGCGCTTGATTTATATCCCGATCCTGTTGTTTACTAGTAAAGTGATTGATCTACTATCTTATAAACCTTTTTGATCTTATAGCTCTCTTTTTAAGTACTATTAGATTTAAAAGAGTCTCGAGCAAGACTATGATGGCACAAACTTGTAATCGTTTCAGCTAAGTATGTTATAATATCATTTTCTCTCACAAAATGCTACTATAGGATCAAAATATTATTCAGGATTATTTAGTCTTACTTCAAACAATTATAGGAGAGTTATTCCTTAAAGTGTCCTAAAAGATAATCTTATAGTTAACTAAAAGACTGAGTTATAAAGGCTATTACTCTTGAGTATATGTATGCTTGTGAAATGCTATTACTAGTAAAAATGTCCTATAAATGTTTTAGAGATCAGTCTTGTAGCGAACTACAAGACCGAGATATAAAAACAAATGCACTTGAGTATGTTAAGGCTTGGCAAATGCTATTATAAGTTAAAAAGTCTACCGCAATGCCTTTACAAGAGCGTTATTAGTAGTGACAGACTTATAATATTTCCTTATAGGATTACTTTGCTTGTTGGGTTCTCCAAAACTTATGTAAAGGAGACATATTTTCTAGTACTTATAATCGTCTATGGACGACTTAACGGGCCTGGCTTGAAGCAGGAGTACGAACGGGGTGGTTTTTAGTCTGTAACAGTCTGACACTTCCTCTCGCCTAGACTAGGGCGCTAGATCATCCAACCATTTCTAAATCATTGGATGATTTTGTGCTTCAAATTCAAAATAAAACTTCATCTAACAGTAGACGGTCACGGCTTATTGATGGAATTAATACTTTAATCAGCAACAAAACAGTTATAACTTATAGGTTAGTTAAACGAAGTCGGAACGTTCGTTCGAAGACAACAGTGGTTTCAGGTTTCCAGTACCTAACTACGAAGCAGCTTTTATCAGATCGGGTTTTGCGAAACTGATCCAACTGTTACTGTTCTTCAATTTCTGAATAAACCCTTTTATTTAGGATGGGCATTCTTGCAATTTTTTCTTTGTGCCATTTTGTTTTCCGAGAAAGTAAAAAAATTGTACCTGCCTTTCATTCATCGAAGTCAAAACTGAAAGTCGCCAGGGCAATGCACAAAGAAACAATTGTATTTGTTATAGGAATATCACTCAAAGTTTGTTTTTCTCTTACGGTTTTCCCTTCATGGGTATCAGGGGTAAAGTGGGTGTGTCACACTCAAAGGAATTAAAACCACCTGCATATTTACTTAGACCGGAAAATCAGGTGCGACCTAGAAGAGACATCTGGTCTAGAACACTTTTAGTAGTCTACTAAATCTTTTATTTACTAAATTTTAAAATAAATCAATAAAATCTGTTTTTTTACATATTTGATTGGCCGCTATCTCGCCTGGTGGTAAGTGATGATGCGGCCTACGATGGAGCACGTCTGCCCATATGACTTATTGTTACCTACCTATAATTGTGAAAAATAATATACTAAATATTTACTATGAAAATGTGTCACTTAGGTATATACCTTTCCCTGTAGAGAATAATAAATATATTATAATTATATTACATATTTAACATACTATGTATATTTACTATTTTTTCACCCATCAAGACAGGATAGATTCTTCACCGTCACAACTTTAATTAAGTCTCGAATGTACAAACAAGTTGCCGAAACTAGTTAGCGTGTTTAGTAACTATAATTAAACTTATACCAACTTATGATGAGGTACAGGAATGTTATTCCATCAACTATCGATTCTTACTTGTTCCCTTTATGTAACAAATCGTTTTCGTATTCAATTAACTGGTTGGTACATTACTAGTGAAGAGAGTAGAATGTTGTAGTGTTTCGTCATGTCATAAATCAACAATTTTACAATAAAATACCGCTATGTAAAAGAAAACGACACTTTTCTTTTTTTTTAGACTTTTCCCCACACTAGGATTTTCTCCTGTGTCGTGGGTGCGTTTACAAACATACAAGTTCACATACACATGACACCTAGACCCGAAACAACAATTTGTGACTCACACAAATAGTTGCTCCGTGCGGGAATCGAATCCGCTACACGTTGCACGACAGCCAGTTGCCAAACCACCGCGCTAACCGTGCAGTCACACTCTTTTAGTGCATTAAATTTTGGGTGTATTACAGAAAATGGTGTTCAGGAATACAGTTTACAGACATCTAATATCTTCAACGTTACGTAAAAACTACTATAATATATATAATTGGGCGTTCATTATCTCGTACAAAAAATAACTGAATTAATATCAAAATGCAACTGGTTTTTTAAGTGTATCAATTAAATGGTCTGTGAAGTATAAGAATCGCAATTTATAAGCCAAGTGTACGGTCTAATGCCTCCATTCATAATGATAACCTCTAAATACCCACATCAAAGACTATGTTCCTAATAGGATTTCTTGCATACCACCTTTGAAGTCTTAATACCTTTCAACGTCTTTATTCCATTTTCTTTACAATCACAAGGATTTATTTCTATCACGTTGGACCTTTCATAGCCATTTCTTTTATGTAAATATATACTTTATGTTGCCAATCTTTATTAAAATATTGATTAGCATAATGACAAGGTAATAAGATTTTAAAACAACAAAGAACCTTTTGATTGCGGTTCTTGTTTTTTATTTTTGATAGGAAAGCTATTTACATGTTATAAAGTCGAATGGCGTGTGGCAAAATAATCTTGGGCCTCATTTTTCTTTTATTTGGACTTCATTTGGTATTTTCGATTATCGTGTAATTTCCTTCGCTACTTAGACCATTATTTAAGGCTTGGATTAGATCTATGTAATAAGATCTAACAGGAGGATATTTATTTTGAGGGGAAAAATCATCCCATGTCTTTTCCGCCTTGAACATATTAAACATAAATTGATTTATTATAGGTAGATACTTAATACGACACTTACTGTCACGAATAGAATAATTTCATTTTCAGTTTCAAGTAAGTTGAAGTGTCCCTTCTTAAAACAGATATTCAGATTATCTACAATCTAAATTCTCAACAACTAAACTGACGAATCTACAATGTTTTCTTGCTAACCGATTAATTCCCACGTTCGTTCGCTCAAAGAGAACACAAACGCCCCATTCTTTGTAACAACACAAGCAATAAATGTTATCAAAGTAACGTCTTCTCATTTCATTTGTGTAACAAAGTAGTGAATAGCGTGCAACGTGCAACCGTATCTTAGCACAATACAGAACGGTGCAGCACTAGAGGTGCGCTCCAAGTTGTTGTCTCGCGACATTAGTCTACAATTGTTGTTTAACAGATACAATACACCACCACGATATCGTTGCCACTACCACACACATACGGTCTCAGACCAACGGCACTGCAATGAATAAAATATACGACCGCTACTTGAGTTTAATCTTGTCTTGTTTGAACATCACTATGCTCCTAATAGTGTTTCGTGCAATTGTGCTGGGGCTACATAATTACATAGAGCGGGAAATTACAGGTATCTAGGTATTTACGATATTTTATATAGCAACCTGAACCAAAAGTCCCCCCGACCACTGTCTGTCCTAGATATGGTTTATCCCATTAAATTAGCTGTAACATCATGCAGTTGATTTTGAAATTATTATTTTAATTTGAGCGTCACTTAAACGGCTGTTGCGGTGTGCGGCAGGGAATGATATATTATTTAACATTTTAAACATAGATATGGAATAATTTATGTCCTGGTATGAATATTTTAATTGCTACTAAATTAAATACAAATTTTTGGTAATAACATTGGTTATTACATAAACTGGTTTATACCAGTTAAAATTAGATAAGACCGCATTAAACGTGCACGTTAGCACGTGTTTTATGATGATTTCTTTCGTGTCTTCTTAGAGATAAAAAATACAAACGTTTTAAAAAGGCCTGGCAACATGTCAAGGCGGCCTGTCTAAGTGGCCCCCTCGCCTCACGCCGTTAGCCCGACAGTTCCGAGTGTATGGGGCGTAAACTCACTGATCGTACCAGAAGAGTGCCTTCAACGATCCTTTTACGCGCTGTATGCGAGCGGGGATAAATGCCATTTTGAAATATATCGCACTTTTATTTCACTTCAACGTCCATGAAGAATTGTAGTTTCCGCCCGGTTAACACAACTTATTGCATCAATTCCAGCGCTTCGTAAAGTTGAGCGTTTGCTCTAAAGATGGTGCAAACCAATTAATCTAGATGCGCAAGTACCTAGGTCTGCGGAAGTTCTGCATATCAAATCAAGCACAGCGTAGGTACGACGAGTTGGAGACTCGTGGCGGGCTAGTTCGTGCCCCGGTGTTTGCCGTTAAACCACATTTCTGCTCCATTGAAAACTTAATTATGAGTGCTCAGCCCGGGCCGTTCACGCTGGCCTAACTATAATCCACTATGTCCTTGTTACCACGTTTTCTTAATAACATTAAGAGGCTATCAAGTGAAGTGTTGGCCGGCCCTTTCAAAACTAAACGTGCGGCTTTTAGGAATTCCGCAAGTTTGGTCATCTATTTATTTTGGGGCCCGAGTAAATAGCTTCGTTCAACTAACCATCTATCTACCTACAAATGGCTGCCACAAAGTATAAGTCTCTTAAGAAAGTTAAAACATTAAACGTTACATAAGAGTATAGGTTTTGGATAGTGGCCAATTTTAAAAAGTAGTAGGTAGCTAGTATACTTTAATACTTCTCGTAAGTATCTAACTCCTGGGTGTTCCGCTGCAAAACGCTCTAGTCTCGCGAAGTTTGTAATACTGCGGTAGATGATCTGGTATTCATAAATTGAGTTGCAGTAAAAACATTTCCATCTATATATACTTGTACTTGTGACAATAAAGAATGGTGAAAACTAAACTAAAAATCACGGTTTACTCACGTAAATTAATGGAGAAAAGCTATAGCTAGAGTAGGCTGCGCGACGTCGCCGCGTACGCTGCTCATGATGAAGAATCCCTCTGTAACTCGAAACTAGTAGAGATTTTCTCCATTATTTTACGTGAGTAAACCGTGATTTTTAGTTAATTTAAATGGTGAAAAGTGGGTGTTCGTTGTACAGTGACTACATTGGCATTACGTACAGTAAGCTCCACCTCTGCCTTCCCCTTCGGGGCTAAAAGGCGTGACGAAGCTTGTGACAATAGTAAATGTAATCTAGTAAATGTAGGTAAATGTGCGTAAAAGAGCAGCATTTAATTATAGACAATTAATTAACCTTTCCCGAACCGTTACTCGTAGTGACTTCATAGCCTATTCGAGGCAACTGAATTCCGCGTTCAGATTCTGAATACGGAATTGAATTGGACTCAACCAGTTATACAGAATGGGCTTATTGAACACGATTTACTGGTTCACAATGAATAGATGCCAGTAACCACGGCTAAATCTATTAGACTTCAAGCTCAAATCGTACCAAGAGAAATGTCATGCGAATTGTTCAACGTGCAATGGAGATGAGGCTGGTTCACTTTATTCAATGAATGGATTAAAAAATAAGAAAAAACTTAATGTTTATATAAGTTGTATAAGTTAATAAACTAAAATACACAACAGTACATTGGGAAAATGCAAATATACACGAATCTTAAAATTTAAATCAGCCATAGTACCATTTTATTATTTGGCCATTTTAATATGGTAGTAATCTTTACTCCATACGATCATCGAACTATTATCTGATACGGATATTTAACCCATCAAAATTCATCAAACACATCAAAAACCAAATGCGTTGTTTTTTGGTTTTGGTAATCATTGTATTGTGAAAATGAGTCGTAGTAATAACAAAACATCGACAACATATATTTACCAATTTACATTATTGTAACTATGTCCAATCAATTCAAATGTCAGAACAACCAAAATACATAATTAAACGAATACAAAACATAATTTATTTAACCGAAACAAGCTAACTTTAACTTCGTCTCACCTTCATTTTATTTGTTCACAACAGTTAGTAACTAGGGCTCAGGTAGAACTAACTCCTAACTTGTTTAATTAAATGCCGAGTCTAAATTATTTTTAACAATGTAACTGTTGGTTGCGTTAACATTAGTATCATGACTGAGGTATCACGATATCAATAAGACTATTATTTAGCGGAGTACAAAGTTGCGGAGTTGCGAAACAAGGGGAAGTTTGGAGCAGGCGCCTGGCTCTACGTCTGCTGTATGTGTAGGTAGTATCGAGCTTCGCCACAACGAATTAAAACTTTTCTATTTAGAAGAAACATGTTCTACCGTGCCAGTGCCATTTGGGAGTAGAAACAAGTAATAATGCCGTCTCCCCATGAACACGCGTGCTTTTGTTCGGTGAATTATTGCTCTGTCGAAGTTAGAACATAATGTATTTTCAGCTTGATGTAAGCTGTCTCAGTAAACGTCTCGTTTGGGGACTCCCGTATATAAAAGTCTGAAGTTAAATTAGGGATAAGGCAGGAAACTTGGTAGTTAAATTTAATGGACTATGTTTGTATCTGTTATTGAGATAGACTGCCCGTTTAGTCTGGTATTCGTTGGGCTGTTAGTTAGGGACTTATAGACATTAATAACGGAGAAGACTTATTAAAATAGTTAATTGTGGCGAAAAGACAGACAACAAGTTGTCGGACTATTGACAGATGATTTTCTACATAAAATAAACTTTAGATACATCTACAACTACATGACACGATACTTTAAAAAGGAGTAGATATAAAATGTACGTCTTCAAAGACCGTGTATAGTCTCACACGATAAAACTTTAATATTTTTCCGATGACGTAGGTAACCTCCGCTGTAACATGCATTTTTAGCAGCTAAGGAAACTTTCAGGGTCTTACTCTGGCCTTATATAAAAACAAACAACTTTTGTTTTATAACTTTAGGGAATTTTTCATATCTTCACAAAGAATTTTTTGTACGCATACATTGCGTTACATCTATTTTCAATGAGTACTTGGAACCGTTTTCATGTTCATGTTTACATTACAGGTATTATTAATTCATACGACGTAAGACAGTTTTTTAAGGGGAGAAAAGCATCAAACGACTTCTCCCGCCTTGGGCAAGGCGAGTAGGAGTGTCCGACTCTTAGTGTCCAAAACCCCTGTTCCTACTCCTGCTTTTCGAGCACGGGGCCCGGTAGGTAGTCTGGAGCTCGGATCAGATATCAGCCCTACTGGGCCCCATCTGTGGTGGTCTGATGGCTCTTTAAGAAACTGCCGTAGTCGACGCCGACCACATCCCTGAGTAACATAAGACAGCTAAGAAAACCGTTTTGGTCCACAGTGTAACGTACCTCTACTTTCCCTTTCAAAAAAACTTCCTAATCCCATGTAAAACAAAATTATACCTACCAAAAGAACCAAACAAACCTTGGAACGTCCTACGTCACGTTTCTACCATCAGGCTAATAAAATAAAAGGCTATTAAAGTGAAATGAAACATCCCGTCCATTTTATTTAATCCCAAACAAGTTCGGTGGTACACGATTCCTTTAGTTTAACATCGTTAAATAAAGATGTGTATTTGCACAGAGCCCTTATTTGCGGAGGTTTTACTTATTTACTAGTACGCAGTTTGTGCGGTGGACAAATAAAGTCCTATATGTGGTCGCCATGATCCTATCTATTTTTCACAAAGAAGAAATTGGACCGGCATATTGATCTTCGCTTGTGAAGCCACGAGGGTCCTGGGACCACAGCTTTTAGAGCAGAGATATCAAACTTTCAATCTTAAATTAGCTAGTAGCTAAGTTCTTACTTAATTAAAAGATACCTACCTAGTTAAATGCATTTTAACAACAATTATATTAAAGAGCTTTTATCAATAATTGTTATTAGATCATAAATAAACTTGAATCTCAAAAACCAATTAATTAATTTTATAATGTATAGTATACTCTACAAAATATTCAACGAATAAAAAAAGTAGCAACATCAAAAACCGTTTTACAAACACCAACAAACGGGTTCCTGGTGACATGCCGCAAAGTGTTTCAGAGTCTACCATGCAGCTAAGTGAGATAAATTGCAGTTTTAATTAATTCCTGTGACGGCTTGCCCACTGACCACCGGCAGGTAAAATTCTCAGGGCCTAAGCTTTTGCATGCAAATGAACACCACCGCCGTATCGATCCGACGGGTTAATTTCTCGCCTTATTAAAACCTGACACGTTTACTCTTGGCCTTATCGGAAAATGAGTTTAGCAGTTCACTGGCTCGAAATAGTTCCTGCGGTTACGCTTTTATTACTCGACATTTTTTTCCAATTTATTACCACGTGCATTGCTATAGTTAATTGTTAAATTACGCTATAGTGGACCAAGAATTTTTATGGTAAAAGACTTTAAGCTGGACTTTATAGTGTTATAAATAACGTTAGAATGGTCTATTTGTTTTAAGAATTTAATTTTATAATAATTTCAAAGCTTTAATAGCTTTAACATAAGTGGCCACTGCTGACCAAAGGCCTCTTCTCAAACGGAGAAGATTTAAGCATTAATCGCCACGCTTGCTCAATGCGGGTTGGCGATTTCAAACTTAGAAATTATAAGCCCAGGTTTCCTTCACCGTTTGTCAGTGGTGTCTAAATAATCTAAGAAAGTACATGTAACTCGGAAAAGTCACATTGGTACTTGCCGCTGATGAGAAGCGGGCGTCTTAAACCACCAGGCAGATCTTATATGAGCTAAACCAACCTTAAAATAATGAAAGAGAAAACATCATCTTTGAAGAACTCAGGCAAAGGACCGTCATAAAATATGGCGTGGACAAAGAACTTGGATATAAAAACGTGTAAATTCCCTAATGCACTGACCACGCAATTCCCTCACAGTTGAGAAGTATTTAAGGGACTTAGAGAGTTTCGGCATCACGTAAGTATCACCACCTAATGACGTTAACCACGACTGTGCCTTAAGCACTTTCTGAACTATGTGAAAGACACATAAACGGTTGGCGATCTTAGACCGCAAAATCCCACGTTACGCGAACTAAGTTTAGCCTTGTGCACTTGAAGGTAATTTTATTAAAACTTTGTTTTTAATTGCTCTATAATGTTAATAACTATTTCAAAATTATTGAGACTGTATCCTATAAGTAGGTCTGCAAAATATCTTCAAACTACAATCCTATACAATACCTGCAGAACAATCATTGCTTTTTTTATACAATAGGGGGCAAACCAGCAGACAGATCACCGATGATGATGGGAAGCAATCAACACCGCCCATGGACACCCACATTGCAACACCATAGGAGTCACAGGTGCGTTGCCGGCCAAAAGGAATACGCTCTTTAAATAACAGAAGTACAATACCATTGGAGTAATAGAACTTACGACACGAGTCAGTAGCGACGTCAGCACATCAAGCGTCACCAATCTGTCAAATATCTTTGATATATTATCAATTTTATTATCAAAGCAGTAAGGCTGACAATCTTTAAATTTTAACAGAATGTGGTAGCTCAATGTGCATATGTCCGCGTCTACAGAGCTTTGTAGCTAAGCCTTTATGCCACCCTCTCTTTTGAAGAATCTCAACTTTGTGTGACCGTGCGAGTCAATACATATTTCTACAATAAACCTACAGCACTATTACTACTCAATATTTAAAGTACGCACTTCGGTACCTACGTCAGATCTCACTTTAGACTTAAAAGCCTCCAATGTCACTCCTGAGTACGCTTATTCATTATTAATTTTCAATTTCGTCTCTATTTCGACTGTACCTTCCACCCTTTTTGGCTGAAGTGATTATTTTAATGAGAAAGCATTAACATTTTAATGGAGATTAATAGACTTAGAGTTTTTTAGAGGAACGGCTAAAGCCTGAGGATCGGATTAAAAGAGATCTTTGCTATTATCTTCGAAGCTAATTTGTTTCGTTTTTTCCTTGGAAGAAAATGCTTCTCCTGCATGGTATTAAGGGATTATTAATCTGTAAGCACGGAAGTACCGTTGCTAAGACGAGTTATAATTAGAACACGGAGAGGGTGATGTTACCTTTATTCTTCAGTTACAAAAACACACCATGTTTTATTTATCCAATTAATTAGATAGTCATAAACCTTTGGAAAGCTTTAATCTTAATCCATTTCAGGATAACGATTATAATTATTTTTTACTTTAGTCCAAACTCTAGACTCACCACGTAGACCTAAACCTAGACGCTATTGATTGGACTACTATCAATAATTACATCAAGCAGTGCGACAAGTTGCCAAGCCGCAAGATTAAAGTCTTCACATGATCCCAGAACAAATTGGGCGTTTAATGAGATAGTTGGGAAGCGGGAGTCGGGATTAGGTCCAAATGAATCAAAGTTGCCCTCAGCCGCTCCCATCGATCGCCTTCCTGATCAACTATACGTGTTTATCGTTGTTTAGTGCCCATTCACTTAATTAACTAGGTTGATTGTCCATTAGATGGATTCACCTTTGAAATTCAATGGAAAAGGAACGGAATTAGAGTTTTGTTAGAGGTAGAGTGAGTTTTAATTCTATTCTCTCAGCTTAATTAACTAAGGTTAAGGTTTGTTATTGATAACTTAAATAAAGGCCGATAACTGTATATATGTATGTCTGTTCAGGTAAGTACTCTGACATTTAGTTTTGGTGACTTACTTGTTGAAAAAGTACTTTACATCTCACATCAACAGCCTATAGGTAAGTAGCCACTGCTGACTAAAAGCATCTCTTCGTACAGAGACGATTTGAACATTAATCACAGCTTACTTAATGCGGGTTGCGCGATTTCAAACTTATAATTACAAATTATAAGCCCAAGTTTCCTCACGATGTTTTTCTTCACCGTTTGTAAGTGGTGTCTAAATAATCATAGATTGTACATGTAACTCGGAAAAAGTCACGTTGGTGCTTGCTGTTGGTATGTTTCCAACCCGTACTCTCATGCATGACAAGCGGGTATCTTATACATCCTCCA
This sequence comes from Spodoptera frugiperda, assembly GCF_023101765.2. Classification (NCBI taxonomy): domain Eukaryota; kingdom Metazoa; phylum Arthropoda; class Insecta; order Lepidoptera; family Noctuidae; genus Spodoptera; species Spodoptera frugiperda. Next base: position 9,634,726 of record NC_064226.1, on the reverse strand, counting down.
AGGCCATTACGACAAAAATACTTAAATAGCGGGAACAGTTTAGATAAACTGTACAAAACAACATATTGCTATAACTATTTGATACACACCAGAATCCAACGTAAGCAATTTGTGTTAGAAACCCAACGAGGCAACAGAACTTCATAATGCATGTTTTAAAAGTGAGGTTAGTTGGGAAGAGGTACAAGCCAAAGGGAAACTGAAAGCCCGCGGAAATCCCAAACGTGGTAAATATAAAATGAGTTGTGGGTTTAACCGCGGATACATAGTGTAATACGTAATGTTACACGCACTACTTAGTTCATATTAATTTGTATTTCAAATCGTTTAGCTCATGCTTAACAAAACGTGGGAAAGTTAGATAAATATTTAGTACATAATCAAAACTGATTTCTCATGATTTTATTGTAACTTTCGTGAAACATACTAAATTAATTATTATGATCGGCTTACTCACGTAAATGTTTGACGAGGAACTCGACTAGTGTCAAGCCATGCAATACGCTCATATTCATGAGCAGCATTTCGCGACACGACGCGGCGATTGACGCTGCTACTGATTTCTCATGTTTCCTTTGCAGATTGCCTATATCTCCAGGCCTTCTGTGTTTTCAGTTGCCAATGTATTCAGCTGAAATTAATACAGGTTTGGGTGTGGTCTAAGTGTTGTTACGCTTTATACATTTTTACGTCACGAAGTTTTACATAGTATCACACCGATAATCTCTTCCGTATAATTTTTATATTGCCTAGCTCCGAGTTTTCTGCGGTTTTGTTTCATTGGAGACATTTTGGCTCTGAAACAAAAGGTTCATCCTGGCGGTACTAAACCTATCATACCTAATACTATCAAAACATAGAAAAAGAAGTGTTTTGCTATTACTATTATTACAAAACACAATAACAAATACAAACAATAACACCATTGGCCCCGAAAAGGCGCAAATACATCAAAAGCATTCCCTCAGAGTTCATAATCGCAATACTTTTGTAATGTCCACGTACCTGCTTTTGCTATATTTTTTACGATCGGCCTCAGTCGCCTCCGATATTACTTTTTTACAGCCAAACCATCATAACACTGGCAATGTTTTCTCAGATACATATTAGAAAAATCATTTTCCTCTAGGTCTTAAGGCAGTGATCAACATGAAATATTTTTACTGTTTTCTTTATGATCGTTGCGCAACGAATTGCTTTGATTCGCACTGTTTCATGTTTTACGAGTGTCTCGTGGTACGTTATAAAATTATATACGTTTTATTGATATAGATGCCAATAGCGGTTAATTTTATTGTGTCGTGTCAACGTTTTATGTGGACGATTAATATTGCCACGTAAATTGGGATTAAGACATTATTGTTTTCAGTATTACTTTTGTTTATGTGCTACCACTTAGTTATATTAAGAAACTAGCTTTTGCCCGCGACTTCGCTCGCGTGGAATAGTGACTTCCGGCAAATTTTTGGTTTTAACCACATAGTTCCCGATCTCGCGGGATCTCTTCAAAAATGAGATGTGGAAGATATTCCAGGGAACTCTTCAAAAATCAACATAATGAGCCTGCGTTTGAATTTAATAGATGTATACTCACTTAGGGCATTGAAAAAATAGTTTAAAAACGGACTTAAACTAACTTAAAACTAAAGAAAGCTACGAATTACGAATTTATAACAATTAAAAAAGAAACTATATTACAACCTATCCTCTATGCTATAATAACCAAGCTTAAACTAAATAATTTAAAAGAAACGACTTAAATCTAATCTAATTAAAAAAAAATTAGACTTACAATTTTATTAAAAAAACTAACTACAGTAACTACTAATAATCGATATCAAACTAAACCTACGTTAAATAGTTTAACCAAAAAACCAGGAAAACCCAACAAATAAACTTATTAATTGACAAATACAACGAAACCAATTTAGAATATACGAAACAGCAGGACCACTACAGACAAATAATCATACGACTGATAATACACTTTTTCTACGATAGTACCGAAGCGCTCGGCCGATACCCAACCAAATGAATGTAACGAAACCATAGCGCGATCTATTTCGATCCCAACGCCATCTATCGAGGATAAAGACAACTTGGATTATTTATTTATACTCCGTTCGGGCATTTTCTTTGTACTAAAAGTTTAATTATATTGATATAATTTTTTTCATACCTTTTTACTATTTATTTACTTTTTTTCGATGAATTAAAACAATAACATGAACCGAAGTCGTGTAACGATCGACATAGAATTATCTATACTCCGTTAGAGCATTTTCTTTGTACTAAATGTTTTATTATATTGATATTATTTTTTTCATACCTTTTTACTATTTATTTACTTTTTTTCGATAAATTAAAACAATAACATGAACCGAAGTCGTGTAACGATCGACATAGAATTATTTATAAATAATTTATTTCTTATTTTTATTTTTTTATTTTTGAAATAAAAATATATCTATGTCCTTTCTAAGGTTCTAAACTATATCTGTACCAAATTTCAACCAAATCCGTCAAATAGTTGCGGAGATTAATGGTATAAGCATAGAATGTTCGACGTGATTCTTTAATTTGACATAACTTTTTTATTTATGAACCGATTGACATGAAACAAACACTAAATGTAAATTTAAGCATACCACAATATATTCGTGAAAACCGCATCCAACTCGGATCAGCCGTTTCTGAGATTAGCGCGCACAGACGAACAGACAAACAGACAAACAGACAAACAAACAAAAAAAAAGTTAATTACATTTTTGGGTTCGACATCGACATAACAATAACCCCTGCTATTTTTTTTATTTTTATTTTCAATGTACAGACAGCACTTTTCTACGATTTTATTATATGTATAGATCACGAAGATTGTGGGTAAATATTTTTTAAATCATCCAATGACTTGAGTGAGTGAGGCTAGAGAGTGTTTCAGACTCTTATTCATTAAAAACCACCCCGTTTCTACTCCTGCTTTTCGAGCTAGAGCCCCGATAAACCCGCTAGATAGTCAGCAGTTCTAGATCAGGCATCAGCCGTACTGGACCCCATCTGTGGTGATCTGATGGCTCAATATTACGTCTGATGGGTTATTGTTACGTTTGATTTTGTAAAAAATAGCTGGACCATTTGTATCGTCTGATAGAGAAATAAAGCATAGTAGCTTTATTTTTCTAACATATTATCTGACCTGATAGCTCATAAGAAATCTCACAAACAAAACCAAATTATTACAATTTAATTATAGAAATATACAAAAGATTACAATAAAAAATACACATGGTTAACATTACGTAGGTAACAAATTCACTTCCTCCCACGAGAAAATAAACATAAAAACATTAATACATAACACAAACGTAAGTTATTATTTAACGAAATGTTCGTACGTATCGGGGAACAAAACCGCACGTAATTATCCATACAGAAAGGGTAATATAAAGTTAGTGGCTTTTAACATGTTGAAGCGTTAACAAACTGCGGTATTTTAACAAAGAAACTTTCGTGTAAACTCACTCGTTCTTATTACACTCGTCCTATGCAAAATGACGATGATTTGAATAAATTTTGTATATAAACACCTAATGGTTCCGTGTTTATGTATAAAACATGTCTTACTTAGCGTATGTATGTGCCTTACTATAACGTTAAATTATGTCGTCTCAGGGACTATTTTCTGAAATCTTCTATTAATGCACTAAATTAAACAAAGATTATGAAAAAATGTTTCATACAGCAGAATTTAGTTACCTAGTATACCGTTCCTACCTGAATTGCACCCTTTTTTTGAGTGGCGAAATCATCCAGTAGCTTCCCCCGCCTTGGGTGAGGCGAGAGGAAGTGTCAGAGTCTTACTCACTAACAATCACCCTTGCTTCTCCTGCTTTGAGCCGGAGCCCCGGTAACCTGCTACATTGGCAGCAGCTCTGGTTCAGGCATCAGCCCTACTGGGCCCCGTCTGTGGTGGTCTGGCTCCTTGCCGTATGCACGGGTCTGGTATCGTTCTCTCACTAGCTCTGCCTCCTCCTTAACTAGCATGACTGCTTCACCAAAGGACTCCAATTGCACCCTTAGGGTGCCAATAGACTCACCACTGATTTAAGACATTTTAAAAATAAACCTTAACACAACTGACCTAAGATCAGAGTAGATACAGTAATAAAACAATAAAGAATTTGAATTATTGTCTTCTTTGCATTTAACCATTAAAGAATAAACGTTATAGTAGGTACGGTTATGTAACCGTCTATCAATCGAGACAACTAATAATAGTACCCCGTTATATTTCATAAACATTCGCAACAAACTATACAGACTGATCAATTAAAAATAATTAAAAATCAAATAGTTCGTACCAAAGTTACCTCATCAAACAACTCGCGTAATTGACGAAGTCACTTGAAAGATACAGGGTGAGCTGACGTTTCAATTAAACATAACTAACTACGTGAAAGTTTTGATTGTGAATGTAAAGTGAACTATAATTAACGCAGACAACTACGGTTATTAATTAAATCAACTGACAGTTTCAGTGATGTTACTTTGTAATTGTGAATAAATAAAACAACACGCTGTTTTAATTTAATTAGCGAAGTTCTGTGCGATTGGTGGCGACGGTTCGGATGCCACAAATTACGTGATCAACTATCTGCTAGTTTTAATGGGACTGAGGAACGCTTTGCTTCTGTGTACAAAACCACTACTATTGAGAACGATGTTATTTTCAAAGAAGAGGTTTGTATGTAATTTCTGTGATATTTTTATATACCAAAGTGTGGGAGATCCATACCTCGGCACGATAAGGCCAGCTACAACATACCATGGCCTCACACAAAACCGACGTGAAACAACACTTGCGTTGTAGTGAGGTTATCGGAAGCCCAATTACGCACCTCCCTTATCTCCCCAATCCCTGAATCTCCTACAATCCTCAAATTCCTTACCCCCAAAAGGCCTGCAATGCACTTGTAACGCCTCTAGTGTTTTGGATGTCTACGGGCGGTGCAGATTGCTTACCATCAGGTCATCCGACAGCTTGTTTACTGGCTTGTACCCATAAAAAATTACTTGAAGATTATAATTGTTCGCTGCAATAGCTTTAGCGGTTATTATATGTCCTGTCACCTGTCATACACCTAGGTAGACATCATCATCATCATCGTCATCACTACCATCACCGTTTTAATACACTCAACGCTTCATTTCTCAAGCACACACACAGCATAGCACGAAAATCCATTTCATTTCAGAAACAAAAACTACTCTCAATCGAAACTGTATCAAAGCTTTTCATCCGATTGGTTCAATACAAATGCATACATATGGGACCTTTGTGGCATTCAATATGAATTGGTTGCCATAGAGACCGTCCATCTAAATTCGTAATTGCTATTGCTAATCATTGTCGATTAAGTGGCCTATAAATCTATGTTCTGAGTCAGTCAATGAAGATATTTGACATGTGTTTCGATTGATGAAAACGCCTAATATTGCAATTGCAGTAATAGACATAAGAATTCATACTTTTGACTTTGACTTTGACGATGTAATACTCACTTTTCTCCAGTAATGTTACGAGTCCTATGTAATAGAGAGTGAACCTAAGACAAACAAACCTATTTTACGTAAAACTTATATTATATTCAGAATCTAAATTCAACAATCTATTTGAAATAGGTCAAGAAGTAATAATAACTTTAGACCCCTAATCAGACAACTATTTAGAATTATTGATAACATGGTATGCGATGAACATACTACAAGTACAATCCATCATTAATTAGACTATCACTAGATCCACTTAGATATTGATAACGTAGGTATTCCAAATTCCAGGAATGGTATGACTACTACTAAGGCATATCATAACTGTATAAGCCACGTTCACTGGTAATTAGATATGTAGTAGCTTTCACATCTTTGTATATAATAGTAACTTTTTTAAAATCATTATAACTAATCAAAAACTAGACCAAATGTAACTATGAAGCATATTTAATTAAACGAACTGCCGTACTCAAAGACCTTTAATAATTACTTGAACTATTCCTTAGTTAGCGATTTTGTATCGAAAACAATTACTAAGGACAGAGCTAAGTAACCATTAAATGACTCTGAGTACAGCGGCAAGTCCCTTAATCCCACCATCGTCCCTTAATATTTAGTAATATTGTTATGTGATCATAAATTATACCAAATGCATAAACTAAACCCCTTAGGTACTACACAAGCGACAAATTCAAACAAAACATCATCAATTTAAACGTAGGTACATAAAAATTCTTCTGCTCTACAGAAATAAAAACACAAAAAAACAAGATCACAAGAACAGGTAATAAAATAATCAGCACGTAGATATAAGAGCGGATGAAACATCAGAATTCTCGTCGACGCCATAACTTCACGTCTCAGAAAACATCTTGCCATATTATACTTTTTGTGGGACGCTCTCAAAACGAGAGCAATTTATATAATGGACTAGATAGTTGTTTCCCGCAATTTTCACGACATGTGAGTGGTTCCCAGTTCACACTGTCCACTTACCTTTAAATATTTTCGCCCCCACATCGTATTTAACGCTTTTCAATGAAGCTCCTATTTCACAACGGTCGACCAGATTTAGTAAACGTGCAAATTCTTTGTAAATGTTAGTGAATGCGAGAAAATGTTATGTTACAGGAAATGGAATGAGGATGGAACATTTTGTACAAAGAAAATGTAGATCAAAAGAAATAAAGATACGGTACGGTTTTGAAATTGTATGAAACATATTTTTGCATTGAAATCGTATATGTTTAGTATTCGATACGTTTCGATAAAAAGATTTCAATGAAATCATGAATGCCTTTTGCGTTCCGATCATTATTAATAGGCGATATTAATTTCCAAAGTTATTAATAAATCACAATCACAGGAAAAACAAGTAAGGCAAAGTATTCCGATACTTCCTCGCAGAAATACACTCAAGGAAGAATTTTTAAATCCATTTCTCTCGGAAATCATTTCTGAGAATGTTTCAGCATTGATTAAGAAGTTGTGCTCTTTATTTTATGACATTAATAACACTCATACGTTTTAAGGGGCTGTTTCTAAAGCTTTCTAAACGATTCCACGTATAGGTATTTCTGTATCTGTTCGACACAGTCGTTTAAACAGAAAACACACGAATATAGAAATAAAATGTCAAAATTGCTGTATATTCCGCTAACATTTCCACAGTGCCACTCGAAGCAAAATAATTAATCAAATAGCAGCCATATTGTGACAAAGGCTTGGCACTCAAGAACGCTCGAATTCGCGCCAAAAGGATCGTGTACAGTGCTTCAAGAACAGCCAATACCTACAGGAAAACACAGTTCATTTATTACGAACGACTGAGCACTATACAATGTTTTTCCCTCTTTATCAAATACTTGTGTACCGATACTTTTCTTTATCACAGAATCTCATGTTGTTTATTGAAATCTAGTAGGAGTTTCAATGCTTTCACTGATTTATTGAGAGAAGAGTAAAGCAGCAAATTATTGTCGAATGTGTTTGTTTGCTAGCATGAGGTTTATTTTTTTATGGTATAGGTAACCCGGTACACGAGCAGACGTATCACCTGATGGTAATCAATCACCGCCGCCCATGGACACCAGAAACACCAGAGACGTTACAAGTGCGGTGCCTTTTGGGGGTAAGGTATTTAAGGGTTGTTTGGGAATCGGGCCTCCGGTAACGTCACTCACACAACGAAACATAACGCAAGCGTTGTTTGACGTCAGTTTTCTGTGAGACCGTGGTATCACTCAGGTCGAGCCACTCCTGCCGAATCATGGCTCTGCCATTCTTAAAGTTTAGCGTTAATCAGGATAACATCATACAATTTTTTTTATTTGAAATGGTCAATGTTTGTATCTTAGTATTAACAACAAATTTGTCCTGGATTGTGAGTGAGTTTAAAACACATTAAGTATCAATATATACACTGTTTCAGACCTACGTGCCATCTTAGCAAATAGTTATAAAATGTACCTACATTGAAACATATTGCCTGCTATCAGAACATTAATACTACAGTCTAAAGTCTCAAGGGAGCACAGTAAAATAATACTAGTTTTCTCTAAGAAACAGGAACAAAATGCACTACACGCCGGCTAAAGAAAGCAGCACATAAAATGTAATCACTGAATGAAAAATAGTGAAATACAACGTGAAAATCTTTATAAAAATGGTTGCACGTAACACTACTAACTTTATATTTTGTACTGAGAAAGTTATGGGCTAGTTACTAAATTATTTGACAACTTTAAATTATTATGTATTAACTTTTCTGTTTACCGATGATGAAGATAAAGTAAGTAAGCACGATCGATGATTTCTTGCATCAGCACGATCGCTGATTTCTTTTTGCGCTAAAATAATGAATGTTTGTATTTATAAAAAATAAATTATATATTTCTATCCTTGTCATTTCAGGCACGACATCATACACATGTCGTTCGTTTTTGTACTTGGAACCTAGCAAAATAAAAATACTTGTATTTGAAAGAAAATGAGATGTATCTTTTTCCTTTTCGATATCGTAATTTGTAGCTCTCAGAAAGTATCAGAAAAAGTCCTTCAGTACCAACATTGTATGTTCTTCAAATCCCGATAACGAAACACCACAAACGCACATTTATCAGAACTATATTAAACAATTCCAGAATATATTCCAGACGATAGAATATTTCATACGTTCCAATCCAACAGATTTGCTACGGTTTACACGCTACTAGAACGTGACTACACAAGTTCAAGTATCTTCGATTGGATCAAACGTTTGATCAAGGAAAGTTGTTGGCTTTTTTCCGCCAATGTTGGCCAAATCCGTTTCATGTGGTAACTGTAGACTAGAGTATATAGCCCTAATCTGATCGCGGGTGTCTTTTTCTTTAAAAAAAACTTTACCCTACTCTAGGATTTTCTCCTGTGTCGTAGGTGCGTTTACAAACATACAAGTTCACATACACATGACACCCAGACCCAGCAACAATTTGTGAATCCCACAAAGAGTTGCTCCGCGCGGGAATCGAACCCGCTATACGTTAAAATGTACTACTAAAAGACTGCGCATTACGCACAACAGCAGTCTCTATGTAAACCTGAACTTTTTAAACTGCGATCTACGTAGTTATAATTTAATAGTTGTGGTTAGTTGTAGTGTGTAACGTAGATACCATATTGATCAGATTTATTGTAAAAAAAAATCAAATTGTATGACAAGGGCACGGACCAAGAGTCCGTGGAGAACAACTGTAAATAAACTTATAAAAAAAAAACTACGATCTACAACGCGCGTGCCACCTTTGGCAAACTTCTTTTATGTAGAGGAGCCCCATAGTGCAGCAATGCACTGTCATAAGCAAATTCAACCCCCAGTCGTCACAAGTATCTCCAATTGTACGTAGGTTTGCACAAGCAAGGTGCATAACAACGACGCATGGTTCATGCACGTCCCACTGCGGTGGTTTATGCTACATTATTTCTCGTATTCTGGTTAATATTCCGACGGTGTCTAGAGAACAACCTTACAACGAATACAAATATTCTAGACAACAATTCCTAGACTAACTATCAAAAGCTTGGCAAACGGCTCAAAAACGTACCGATATAATTTAAGGGAAGCATGAAGGGAGCCATTTTAGTTCTTAGTTCTTAGAACAATGCTTGCATTTGTTTGCAGGTTTAAAATGTATTTTTGTGTTCTTCTTGCGGTTTGAATTGGAGAAGTCGCGTATAATAGCTAGCGAAGATATTTCTGCCAGAGCTTACGATAGTTTAGCAATAAATATTTTTGGAATAAAAATGACAGTAAATTATGTATTTTTTTCACATTTCAGTCTTAATTTAAGAGTCATTTTTATATACTAATTTCACCAAAAGAGTGTCTGACAAGAAGTTCTTAAGTTACCTACTAAAAAGACAGTTATAATTAATTCGAATACTATGGATAAATAATTCAATATTATCTAAGAGTACATAAAAATACATGTATCTCAATACTTGGAACACACACACTCTCAAGGCAAAATGAAAAATATTTCTAACAACAATACGGAACAAAGTTGGAAATTTCTTTGTCCCTTTTATGATATTACAGGAGAAACAAGATTTATCTAGAAGTCAATAGTTTATGGAAAGTTCTCATGTCGTAACAGAATACACATCAATACGACATAGTTTGTAAAACTACATTAGGTTTGTATAAAAAGAACACACACACAACGTCACGCCTTTTATCCCCGAAGGGGTAGGCAGAGGTGAACATTATGGCACGTAATGCCACTTTACAATATACACCCACTTTTAACTATTTGTGTTATAACTCCCATATCTATTGCCATATGCTAGGCACAATTCTAGCCTCCGTGCTACTGAGGAATTTTCGAAAAACCGAAAAAAGAAATAAAAAGAAAAATCATTGTATTACACTTACATTTAATAATAACTTACTAAACATACAAAATTATATTCATTTGCTTACATTTAAATGTACAATAAATAATTTAAATAATAAATAGCTACTAGTTATGTACGAGTGTCCGTAGCTCAATAAAATTTACACTTTATTTTGCAACAAATAAACGTCCGGACTCGATTTAATTCTCATTTACAAAAGAACAAATTGTTGTTGCCCAACTTTTGGAGATTTGCCAGCCAAATCAACTTCCCATATAAATTGAAACTCCCGTTATTTAGCACCATTTAATATTTTAAAATATCAACTAAAATTTAGCACCCGAATGGACTTATTAAAAAATTTAACACTCGTTTTGTTTTTGCACAAAACTAACTGTTAAAGTTCGTTCACGTAGAAAAATTCCAATATTTTTATCGAATAGTTTTGTACAATTGTGATTCTGCCGATAGAATTAACGATTTTAGATTTAAAACTATGACTAACTTTATGATATTTATAGAAATATGTATACTGAACTAAAATTCTGTCTTACTAATAGGTAGGTACTATTTTTATTTCACGACTAAAAAAAGTAAAATGCAATCATAACAGGTGACACAAAGCAAGTTTTCAGCAACGCGGCCATTTTAATTATTTAACGACACAGTGACAGCGGTGGTCGCGAAAAAAGGCGGCCACTCCATAATAATTTCTTTGAAAATTTAATTTATTAGCGAAGTTGGCAAAGCGGGATATAAATATTTGATCGTAATTCATGTTGGGTCACCATCCCCCAGCGCGAAGGGTTTCTCAGCGTTTGTCCTTAGGTAGTACACACCATCCTTCCTAAAACAAAACAATGGACGTTGATCTCCAAGATTTAAGCTAATGTTGTTACTGCTTAACAAACGAGTGTTCTTTGTTTAATTAAACATAGAAGCGACGAAAAGTTAACCGTTGTTCATGAATACTTAAAGTAACCTTCTTTTGTTGTTTGAGCCGCTGAAGTGAATGTTCTACGCGAATTAATGAACGCCTGGGAATCATAACTAAATGTTAATTAATTGGAACATAAATACCAAATACCAAGTTTCGGTACAGTTAAATTTTAGATGTTCTCAAGCGTGACTTACTCTGTTGCTTAATTAAGAGAATTTAACAATCCTAAAAGTAAATTCTTCAGTTTATGCTTGAGTAAATAAATAAACCTAACTTTCTCTTATTCAACTTACCCATAATGAATATCAAATCCGCCCATGACTAAGGTTTCCCCAGTTCCTTTACAAGATCCTGAGTAGTACAACTCGTCGTAGCTCTCACAGCGGACTGCTGTGAACGGCACGTCAGATATGATGGACTCCGAGAAGTACATGTGGGCTCGATTGTGGGCACAGAAACCTGGTGATAGAAAATGAAAGGACAGAGTTTAGATTATTATCATCATATCTAGAGGTCAATCAAAACAAATCAATGTATGAAAGTTGAACTAGCATTCATTCAAACATGCAAATTAAGAATGACATGAATTTTCCTTGAATTATCCCAGTAGGTAACTTATCTCTACCGAACCTCTCTTCTAGGAACAACAAGCGTAATACTATTATTGTACACTTGTACAGAAAACATCGTCAAAACAGAATCTAACTGGCTCTAACTAGTTTAATTAACTTTTAAGGGTCAGTCTTGACGGAATTCCTAGAGCGTTGGACCAGCTAGACAGTCACAGCTGTTCCTGATATTAAGTCCTAATGGAATAGGGTATAAGAAAGTTAGGTCCTAAGTAAGTGGTACAGATCAAGAGAGATACGGTTTATGGCCGTGTTTTTACTGAACAAAAAATGCGTTGGTGTGAACATGTATATTATATATAGCTATACAAATCTTGAATGTATTGTTTGTTCAAACTAGGTATATATTTAGAACTACTACACTAGAGGACTGACCGATAAACAGCTCATTTCATCAAAATCCTTTCAGTTGTTTCACCGTTTTGACGGACAATCGTCAACACAAACACTTACATTTATAATGTAAGTGTGATGGGAATGTCAAAGAAAAGATTAAATTAAGAACCTTAAAATTTTAACTGAAGACAAGCTGAATAATATTAAACTAGTGGTCGCCTAGTGGTCGAAATTCGACCATATACGATTTAATTTACAATACCACTTTCCATTACGTTCAAGGATAATTATTATTTAACAAATTGCTATTAGTTTTGTGAAATTCAAATTAATATATTCCGGCGGATCATGAATAACCAAACCTCCTTCAATGAGAAACCTCTTTCCATATGAGACGTGAGAATATCATCGCAATGTCTGTCAATTTTGACATTTTGTCAAATACGATGCTATGCATGGTAGTGTGTGTAATGTTTTATTTATTGATTTGATGTACTTTATAAGCATTATTTTTGAAAAATATTAGCATTTCTCACTTCTCCTACACATAAACTATAAGTGTACCAAATTTTATGCTCCTACGTCCGCGCAATTTTCGTAAAAAGGTTCCGAAAGTTTTTGCATCACGTATTAATATATAGATAATGCATTCAGAAGTCGAAACCTTTTTTATAACATGTTCCATTACTTATAAATTATCGAGGTAAAAAACAATGAAAGTTAACTTTAAAGCATTTCATTGCGATGTCGAATAAAAAATAAATCAACTTGCTGTAACTAACAAAAACAAATGAATAGCCAGTTTATTTCGAAATAAACTCATTAAAATAAAAGTACAATTTATTAAAAAGTTACTTTTTGTTTAAGAATCCATTACTTTAGTTTTTAGAATGATGGATTGGTTATTGTAATGAGTAACGCCTTTTATTCCAGAAGGGGTTAGGCAGAGGTGCACAATACGGAACGTAATGCCACAGCATAATACACACCCACTATTTGCTATTTCTGTTCCAAGTTTCATGTAATAGGGTATGAGCATATTGCCATATATACTGGGTACAATACCAAACTCCGTGCTACAACTGAGAAATTTTCAAAAAGCCGAAAAAAGCCCAGTAATACACAGTTTGTCCTACTTTTTTAAGGTGTGAATATCGTCCTATGACTTCTCCCGCCTTAGGCGAGGCGAGAGGGAGTGTCAGACTCTTACTGACTAAAAACAACCCCGTCCTTACTTTGCCCGAATCCGAGACGCCTTACCAGGCAGTCGCACTTGCGACCACTCAACCAGGCCAGATAATATAAATTATATTTATTTACGTACTATTCTAGTACGTAAATAAATATAATTTAAAAAAATATATTTGTGGGCAGACAATATAGGCGAATTAGGTAAGCAATCACAATTTCAATCTAACTAGTCTCAAACAGACATAAAGCGTAGGCAGATCTGAAGAACTAGCCTACGTTGTATCTATTTTTGAATACTTAATATACCTACATCTAATCTCATTTTTACATCTTTCATCCTTGAGTGGGCTCAGGGTATCCTACTTTTCATTCACCAGTTATATTGTTAGTGCTATGATCTTACTATTCTGTAACGAATGTCCTAGAATTTTGCCCCGATTTAGGCAATAGGCCCTCCCAATGCTACAATAGGACTGAATACGTGATTTGTGAAAAAGTGCCGATACCGGACACCTGAATATCAAATTATCTATACATATAATAAAATCGTAGAAAAGTGCTGTCTGTACATTGAAAATAAAAATAAAAAAAATAGCAGGGGTTATTGTTATGTCGATGTCGAACTATAAAATTTATGTAATAGCTTAACAGATATTTTTTTTGTCTGTTTGTCTGTTTGTCTATGCGCGCTAATCTCAGACAACGGCTGATCCGAGTTGGATGCGGTTTTCACGAATAAATTGTGGTATGCTTCAATTTACATTTAGTGTTTGTTTCATTGTCAATCGGTTCATAAGGGAAAAAGAGTCTTATGTCAAATTAAAGAATCACGTCGTTCACTATTCTATGCTTTTACCATTAATCTCCGCCACTATTTGACGGATTCGGTTCCGAAATCGTCCTCGAGTTCCAGAACTCTTAGAAAGGACATAGGATAAGAACATAATTAAATAATTCAAAGTTGTCTTTATCCAGATAGATGGCGTTGTCGAAATAGATGCGCTATGGTTTCGTTACATTCATTTGTCCGGGTATCGGCCGAGCGAACTTCGAGTACTATCGTAGAAAAAGTGTATTATCAGTCGTATCGATGTTTGTCTGTAACCGGTCCTGCTGTTTCGCCAAGCTAAATAACGGTTTCGTTGTATTTGTCAATAAAGAAAACAAGTTTATTTGTTGGGTTTTCCTGGTTTTCTGGTTAACACTATTTGGAACGTAGGTTTAGTTTAAAATATCGATTATTAGTAGTTACTGTAGTTAGTTCTTGTTTAAATAACTAATTGTAAAGTCTAATTTATAGATTAATTTCATTAGATTTAAGTCGTTTCTTTTAAATTATTTAGTTTAAGGCTTGACCATTTTATTCGCTTGTATTATTGTTCTTTTATATATTTCTGTTTATTACTTCATTTGGTCTAAACTAGGTACTGATTTGATTGAATTTTTTTTAAGGGGGAAAATCATCCAATGACTTCTCCTATCTTGGGCGAGGCGAGAGGGAGTGTCAGACTCTTACTGACTAAAAACCACCCCGTTCCTACTCCTGCTTTCCGAACCGGAGCCCTGATAAACCCGCTAGGTAGTCCGCAGCTCCGGGATTTGATTACCTACGACGACTTTGACAAGGGAAAAATAAAGTGGTATAGAGCAACGTATAGAAATAAATAAGAATACTAGATAATTTGTAAGAGAAGTGTTTCAGAAAGGAGCCTTAGCGATTGCTCATTCGATTAGATTAATAAGATAAATTAACTAAATAAACCCATCAGTAAGACTCTAGTTTCTAAATAAACACGAAAATCCTTAGCAAGATTCCTTCATACCACTGTTAATTATATCGAAATCAGTTTTCAAGGAAATCTTACAATGATTGAGAACGTTTCGTTAGTAATTGGGATTTATTTACTTGGAATTATAGGCAAACAAATTAATAGAGACAAGGACAATTTATTTTGTCTCTATCAGAGCCGAAATAAGGACAGTATCACAACTATTAGGGATGTATCTATGTAATTAATTTATAGATTTTTTTTTATTAGGAAACATAAATAAAGAAGGCTACAGATTTTTAGTAACATTGTTTTTGTGTATGTCTCTTAAACAGACTTAATTGTAATCAAAGCTTACCGCCATATTCAGAGTCATTTACTGGTTACTTAACCCAGTACTTTGCAATTGTTTTCGGAACAAAATCGTTACTAAGGAATAGTTTAAGTAATCATTAAAAATCTCTGAATACGACACTTAGTTGCCTTTTACAGATATTTACCTACCTAAAACCATTTAACCGTACACACACATTACACAATTACACAACCATCCTTCAAATACACACACGCAAAATTGAACTTACCACTAAAACTTGGCACTTCAACTTCCTAAACAATAACATTTAATTTTAGTTCCACGCTATATTCCAACGATAATGTGCTATGCGTAAAATTAGCAAACAACGCAGTAGGTCTTCACAACAACCGCTAGAATTTAACAAACAATAGAAGCTAATTTGCCGCGGTTTTGTTATAAAAGCTAACAGAATTGGTTACGTAAACACCTCGGTATTCAACGCAGAATGGGGAGTTAAAATTGCCAAATTATTTGCCATAAGCACGTAATTAAGACGCGATTTATTATGTCCTGCTTGAAACGAAGGGATTTAGGTCAAATGCGTATCGTATGCAGGTTTTTGAAAGGGCTATGAGGGCTTAATTTGTGGGAAAACGTTTGGAAGTAGATAATTACTTTTGTCTATGAATTTCTCGTTAATTTCAACCAGTTTTACAGTACGGTCGATTTTTTTTCTATGAAATACCTTTGCCCCACATTAGTATTTTCTGTGTCGTGGATGCGTTTACAAACATTCAAGTTCACTTGCACATGACACCCAGACCCGAAATAACTGTTTTTGGAACACAAAGAGTTATCCCGTGCAGGAATCGAACCAGTTACACGTCGCACGGCAGCCAGTTGCCCAGTCAACCATCAGTATTACCTACATACCATTATCATATAACGACGAAAATCCTTAGTAATTTTCAACCCCCGTTAATTATATCGCAAATCAGTTTTCAAGGAAATCTTATAATGTTTGAGAACGTGTCTCGTCTAGTAATTGGGATCTATTTCCTCACAGTGTCTGTCTTGGAATCTGTAGGCATCAACAAATCCCAAAAGGATGACAAGTGATTTCAATTTAGTTTTTTCTCGTATCAGAGGGGACTTACGTGACGAGTATTCAACTATTAGACATGTATCTAGGTAATTAATCGGTTATAGCCGTTTTAAAGTTATGGGCGGTAAGAAACATACAAAGAAAATAAAGCCGAAGGTCTACAAAGATTTTTAGTAACATGGTTTTTGTGTCTGTCTCAAATTAAACCGCAATTGAAATCGAAGATATTGCCATATTCAGAGTCATTATTTTTGGTTACTTAACAGAAATAAAAAATTAAATAAAAAATAAATAATAATAATTAAATAAAAAACTTTTATAACAAAAATATAAAAAAAACCATTTAACGTTTTATTATAAACAAAAAATCTTGCACCAACGTAATCTTTAGCCTACTTATATGTAGAAACAATAACATTTAATTTTAGTTCCACGCTATATTCCAACGATAATGTGCTATGCGTAAAATAGCAAACAACGAAGTAGGTCTTCACAACAACCGCTAGAATTTAACAAACAATAGAAGCTAATTTGCCGTTTTGTATAAAAGCTAACAGAATTGGTTACGTAAACACCTCGGTAAAAACGCATAATAAAAAGTTAAAATTGCCAAATTATTTGCCAAAGCCCGTAATTAAGACGCGATTTATTATGTCCTGCTTGAAACGAAGGGATTTAGGTCAAATGCGTATCGTATGCAGGTTTTTGAAAGGGCTATGAGGGCTTAATTTGTGGGAAAACGTTTGGAGGTAGACAATTACTTTGGTCTATGAAAATATTAAGCATTTCAACCAGTTTTACAGTACAGTCAAGTATTTTTTAAGTAAAAGCTTTGCCCTACATTCGTTATTTTCTATTTTTTTCGTGGGTGCGTAATACAAAATTCAAGTTCATTGCACATGACACCCAGACCCGAAATAACTGTTTTTGGAACACAAAGAGTACCCCGTGCAGGAATCGAACCAGCTACACGTTGCACGGCATTAGTTGCCCAGTTTACCATCAGTATTACCTACATACCATTATCAAATAACGATAAAACGAAATCGAATTTAATAAAGTACTTTTACATAGTAAAGATAAAGGCAAGCGTTTAAAAACTTGTAAGTATTTGTTGAAAGCAATTGAGTATGGAGTGAAGTTCTTTCAACTAGACATTGATTGACGCAACAAACGTGCAGTGTTGGTTAGAAAGTGTTGACAGCTGATGTTTTAACTGAATACTTAACATAATAATCCGACCCGCCCTTGCAAAATAATTGCTCTTGTATTAAAAGAAAAAGCAAGAGCTTTTTACGACTAAATCAAATGAAATTGTAATAGATATAACCTCATCGAGGGAGGAAAATCATCCAATTCGCCTTGAGCGAGGTGAGAAATCAAAATCTGAAATCCACCCCGTTCTGAAAAGCCGATAGGCTCACAAAATCAATTCTGAAAAGCTAAAAAACTAAAAAGAAACACTCACCAGTAATAGTATCAATAGGTCCCTTCTTAACGTAAGCGCCAGCTATGCCCACTACATGGGCTCCCAAGCTGTGGCCAATAAGATGGACGTCATCCATGGACACGCCCTCACCAATAAGAAAATTGAGGAACTCCGTGAGAAGACGACCAACGGACGCCACGTTATAACTTGCCAAGATATAATTAACGTTGGCTGCGACGCCCCAGTCCACCACAATGATGTTCAGGTCGCTCACATTAAGGTAAGCTGGAAAACAAAAACAATAAAACATAACTTTTTAAGAAGATTATGAAACCCGGAGTTTCCTGGTCATCCGAAGAAAGGGTAAAAAGTTATGGACAATGAAAAGTTATAGTGGTTTTTAAGAGGACCGACAAAGTAGTAAAACGCTGCCGTAAACCGTTGGGAGGAAGGATTTTGTTGAATAGCTATATATAAAAAAAAACTGAGATCTCACGACTGTAATGAGTGGGAGTTTAGTTAATATCACAAATGGTCGAAGGATTAACCTTGGGTACAAATCAGTACCGTAATAAACTTTAAATAGGATCTTTATCTAAAGGATAGAATAATGTTTCTAGAATAAGTTTCATCGATTTTTCTAACTCATCAGCAAGGCATCACAAATTCCAAATATTTTCACCCTTACACATTACACAGCATAGGTAGAAACTCCAGAGAATCAAGATACATTGACCTCGTTCGAAATTCAGTCTGGCATCGATGTGATGGATTTCAAGATCTCATTATGCAGATACAGCCGGAGTAATCGCCTACAACCATTGCAGCTCCCGTTACGCAGGAGCTTAGGGTTGTGAGAGGTATGTTCGTGGCGTTTTAGTTACATGAATACCTGGCTAGTGTTTGTTTTAATTGGAAAATGGTTAACTTCCCACCTTTTCACCAGTTATGTATTTCTAGGTACCTAGTCTAGTTAATTGAATCCAAAACTATTGCCAAACACAGAACACCAAACTCATTTCTATTTCACTGAATTTTAAACCATTTGTTTCATAGCTCTAAACAATTCACGATTCTTCGTAAAAGGGTAACATTCATATATTGTAAATTATAAATACCAACCTTCTTTTATAGACTCTGGCATGGGACTGTATCCATGGTTTAACCAACCATGAGTTAGCACTTTAACTTTTTTGCTAAAATCGAAATTTGATTGGTGTAGAGACGCAGAATCGTTCGTAGTTAACACTTGAAACTCGAACGGGTTTCTCCTGGAAAGATAAACGTTATAAATAAATATTAAAAAAAGTAATATTTCAAGTAAGGAAGCCCCCTACTACGGGGTTAGGATAAGATATGGGACGATGACATGGGTTTATCAAGAAAATCATAGTGCGATATGTAAAAAACCTGCCAAATTCGATTAAACTTTTTGTAGGTACCCCGTAGTCCTACTAAAGGCTTGTTCTCTTAACTATTGTGAAAAACTTTAAAATATTTTAGCTAACCAATTAAGATCTAGAATATTCTGCCACAGAGTTGTACTAACAGCTTAGTAAGTCGTACCTGACCTATCATTAAAACTGTACTTAGATACTCCAAATAGATTTCTCTAACCACGTTATCAATAGACACACAGAATGTTCACAATAGCCCATTTAAATACAATTTTGGTCATATGACTCTTATACACATTACATGCGACGCGAAACAATAGCATACTGTACCGAAAAGGTGGCGTTAAAATTTTTGTCATACCCAACGATAGCAAAATATGTTGGAAAGAACGCATTGCGAATTTTAATTATGCTTTACAATTTTTACTTTATAGCGACAACATATTTTTTAAAGCGGATACAAACGTGTTTTTTGGAAACTTTTAACGTTTATGTCGATTGACTGTTTTTTTTTTTTAATAGAACGATTTTCCGTTTGTTATATTATGACGCCTGCTATTTGTAGAGGATACGTTATAACATCGACTTTCGCCAACCTGTTTAATGAATAAAACTTAAATACCAATTTTGAAAAAATGGAAAAGAAGGCATTTTTTAAATTCCTTAGTAGATTGGCATAAAACAGATTTACGTCAATATCCCATCAAGGAAAACCCAAGCCGGGTTTTTAATAATAAAATATCAATTTTCCTATATCTATATGATAAACATGTTTTTGTAAATGTACTAAACAAGTCTAGACAAGTTCAGATATAAAAATAACGAATGATTCTTGTAGAATTGTAATAAATATTTATAATCCTTAGATTTTATTTGGACCTAGTTCTAACAAAGTTAGGGTGCTTTTCCACCAAAGATGTGCTATGCTACGTTGCTGTGGATGCTTTTGACTTCAACCAATCATAGTCATTGGTACACATAGCTCCACTGGTGGAAGCGGACTCAGTTAAGCTATGTTCCTATATGGATGTGTGCTATGCATGGTTATTGGGCCTACTATCGATACATCGCATTCTTAAGCTGCGCAACTTCCTCGCGCACTATACTGCAGCGCATCCTCGTAGCACAGCTATATAGCTTAGTGTCAGTGGAAACGGTCACATAATTTCACAGCTTAGCTATTACATCTTCGTAGCATATCTACATGAGCTGCGGACTACCTAGCATGTTGTACCTAGCACGAGCCGGAGCCCCGGTGGGCTCCGGCTCGAAAAGCAGGAGTAGGAACGGGGTGGTTTTTAGTCACTAAGAGTCTGACACTCCCTCTCGCCTCGCCCAAGGCGCGAAAAGTCATTGGATGATTTTCCCCCCTCAAATAAAGCATATCTACATAGCACATCTCTGGTGGAAAAGAACCGTTATTTATAAATTTCTAGATATTTCTAAGAATTCGTTAATTCTAAGGGCCTTTGTACTTATGAAAAACCAGATAGGTATCTGGTACCTACGTTGTGACTAGGTAATGTTTTGCAAATAATGTTAGACAAGCGTTAGCCTGGGACAAAATTAGAAATGAGGTCTGACCGCCAATTGAGATAAAATAATGGTGTTTTATGTTTCGAAATTGTTAGATCTAGAAGGTATACTCTACCTACATAGATAGAAATCTAATGTAGGTACCTACTATCCATGCTTAGAAATGTAGATAGGTACCTATTTATATACCTATATATGTATCTAATGTGGTAAGAGGTTCCCTATCTTTACACCGAAAATCTAGGTATTAATAACCACACATTAAAATGTAGATTATAGGTCAAATAATAATAAATTACATTACTGTCAATGCTATATTTAATATACTACATCATGCACTTCTTATATTTACGGGAAAAAACATGTTTTATTACATCCAGTTGTTACCTAAAGTTCAGATATAAAATTAGAAATATCTATAACAAGGATATAATAATCCTGTAACTACTTCAATGCAGATACAATAGATAGGTACGTGGGCGGGCTTATCACTAAAACATATGAGTAAGCATGCACTATTCGGTGCACTTCTTATTTTTACGGGAAAAAACATGTTTTTACCCGACTGCGCCAGGAGGGTAATGTTTTTTGAGGGTATGTATGTATGTTTGTATAATTGTTTGGCATGCTCTGCAGCCGGCTTGATGGATTTTGAAAATAAAAAAACCCTAAAACGAGAAAGTCATCGTAAAATTTAAGCAGTCGGGTCCCATTCTAGAAAACCAGCCGTATGTGCCCTCACGAAGTCTTCATAATATTTAGAATTGGTCCCGACTTCTTAAATTTTACGATGAATTTCCTGTTTTAGGATTTTTTAGTTTCATATTAAAAAGAAACGCCGTCGGGGTTTTTAGTTTTTTAAATTACCTTTTTATTATATCCAGTCGGTACCTAAATTTCAAATACCAAATTAAAAATATAACAAGGACATGATAATCCTGTACCTACTTCAAAGTGGATACAATAGGTACGTGGGTGGCATATAACTAAAACATATGAGTAAGCAATATAATTGGAAACAATCAGTTTGCCAAGAATTTGCACTTTCGAGCTGTGGATGGCGAAACTATTAAGTTAAACACTGTTCTTTAAAGTAGTTAATACAGAGTTATACCAACTTAACCCCTAAGATTTCTGTAGTTCGGTTTGATTTTGCATAAACTTTCGATTTACTAAGTAAGTAGCCTAGGTGCTCATTAAACTCTACTAGTTAACCTGCGAATCGAGATAGAACTAACAAACGTTTATGCAAAGAACTCGAGAAAAAGAAGTTGCTTAATTAATAGACATTAAGATTTGTATCAAACTGTTAGTAGAATTCGTATCTTCATGAAATCTTGATTAGATGTTCATAATTTCTTATAGTATATTTCTTAGTCATTTCTAAGTCACAATGTTGGTTACCGTACTCCTCCGAAACGGTTTTACCGATTTTTACCAAACTTTATATGCGTATTCAGTAAGTCTGAAAATCGGCTACTATTTATTTTCCATACCTAACTAAGTCATAAGGGTTCTAATTTTTTTTTTGAAATTTTTGACTGAATTAATTATAAGGCAAAACAACGTTAGCTGGTAGACTATAAAAATACATACACTTATATACATAAACTAGTACAAACACATTTTGCTACACAACCCTTTACTCAGAATATCACGAGCCAAATACCACTACCTCCACTTAATCCGGTTATTGAACTCAAGACCTAGCTTAGTAGATTTCTTTTTGACAACGGAAGCAACAGGGAAACTCAATAATAGTAGGTAATAATCTACTTTTATTTATGTTAATACATAACTTAAATGTCTCACCTTGTAAACAGTCTGAATTCAACATCAGCATCGTTGACCCATCCGGAAAGCCAAAATCGGGTGTCGTTGAGGACGGGGGCTGGTGGATACAGTTGCACACTAGCCAGCCATACAGGGTCGTACTGCGGCGGCGCATCCCAGTTCACCGCCGACACGACTGCAAGATCAATTCAATTAATATAAGGCAAGTAATTTCTAGACGAAATTGAAATTAATTTAAAGGGACACAAGTAGACTACTGCTATACTAAGCAAAATTTAAACGTGTGCGTAAATGTAACAACTACGTGGCTGCACCCACGAAGCGTAATGATTCAGTCACAAATAAACTTGCAATCAATTTGGTTGGCGTATATTTTATTTCCATCAACTAACCTCCAGTAGTGCACATTTAGTGAATTAGGATATTATTAGAAAATATATAACAAGAGACCCTAAAAATTTGAAGAAGCCTGCGGTTTTTTAGTGGACACCTTGCAAATATGTATCTACTGTAGACGCTATCAAGTCCCCAAGATACAGGATTATCCTAGTTTGGGGGCTACCGATACACTTGATGACAACACCAAAATTAAACAAATTATTGTGATATAGTATAAGACCATGATGATTGTGAAGTTAATTAATAAATTTATTCTTATTCTTATCAAGTAGATTTTTTATGGGACAGGCCGGCAAACGAGCAGACGGATCACCTGATGACACAGCACGGAGCATCAGAAGAGTTACGAGTGCGTTTCCAGTGATTTGCGGATTGGGGATTAGGGGATCAGAGATGTGCGGGGAGGATTGAACCTCTGGATTGGAATTATTTTGAGGAGCCTATGTTTAGTACGTCTTATAGATAGATGCCTACTTTAGAAGTTATCATTTAGAAACTGCGAATTCCAGAAAGTCAGAAGTGTTCGGATTTACACAAGTGCCTATAGCACACCGATTAGATAAAATTGAGTTAGTAAGCATTCTAAAGTAACGTTTGCTTTCAGGAAATCGTTTAGATCCTATACTAACGTACTATACAAGGCACTTAGGTACTTACTTTAAGGCTTTCTGATAATAACCACATTGTAACTGTATCAATGGCACGGTTACGGCCTACAATAGGTAACGCTATGGAAGGTACCGGTTCTCTCTAAGGAACAAGATTTTCGCTTCGAATTATCGAGGTCACATCGCAAACAATTCAAGGGACAATAACGAGACAAAAGGTTTGAAAAAACAGACATCAGGCAGACAAACCAATGAGACAATAGTTTGAAGTCTTTACTTAAAAAACCGTTATTAATCTCTTCTTTTATCATTAGGCTTTGCACAGTTGATAATGTCTGATGATGGTCACACCATAAGATCAACGAAGCATTCGTAATAACAGCTTATACTTATTCCTATTTCTCTACTTACAACCTTTTTTTAAGGGGAGAAAATCATTCAAAGACTTCTTTCGCCTTAGAGTGTCACTCTTACTGACTAGAAACCATCCGTTCCTACTTCTGTTTTTTGAACTGGAGCCCTAGTAACTCGCAAGACAGACCGCAGCTCCGGCTACTTAGAACCTAAGGTGAATTATAGAGATTAATTTCGAAGTAAATATTAATGACACTCTTTTCGGAACTTTCAAAATAATAAATTCTGAATTTGTACCATGCCATGGTAATAAACTATTCATCTAAAGATCGAAATAACAATAAAATATTTGTAAGGTTATCACGGCCACGCCAGCCTATCTCTTCTCACTATATAAAACTGTCTGTTTATAGTTTTTCGCACCTAAACAAACATAATGGCTGACTTAATGTGTGAGTGCTTAGGTACCTAATCTTCTCTTTTTTTAAGGGGGGAAATCATCCAATGGCTTCTCCCGCCTTGGGCGAGGCGAGAGAGATTGTCAGACTCTTACTGACTAATAAGAACCACCCGTTCCTACTCCTGCTTTTCGAGCCGGAGCCCCGGTAAACCGGTAAACCCCGGTAAGTCCGCAGCTCCGGATACCTAGTCTCCTCTAATGCTGTAACAATATGAGAAATAAAATTAACAATTTTATCTTCATTTTATAACGAGAGAAAACTTTTATACGCTTCTCCATTTTTAACCTAATAAAGTTTGTAAAAGATTTTCTGTTTTATCGAAACTGAATTTCTCTAGAGGATAATAATTTGAAAAACTCAATGATCTGAAGTTTAGTCATAAACTTTAAGGTTAATCGATATTGGTTTTATTTTGCTTTAGGGAAATTAAATTAAGCACTTTATATCCTTAGCTGCTTCCAATGCTCAGTTATAATTACTTACCACTTCTTTTCGTATTTTGTGTTGTGTATTAAGGTCCATAAGAGTCACATTAAGCACATCTGTTGAACATGATGAACGTAAACATTTGCCACATTTTGCCAAAGTAAGCAATCTATCTTCTAAAACACGAACTTGTAATCAATTATTCAAAATTCGTGTTGAGTTGCTTCGTTAATTTAATATAAGTCTGCCTCACCATAATGGTCTCGCGGATATAGATTGTTATCTTAGCTATACCATTCTATGAATGCTTGAACATTTACTTATTGGACCTACACACACTGTGAAAGTTGACTACCGTCAAATAATTAATATTCATTGTTTGATTGGGACTTTGAACGTTCATGTTACTTTTCTCAACGGAACCCAAGGGTTCCTCGGAACATGTCTTAGTCTTAATCTTTTAAAAGAACACACTTTTTTTTAAACGTCGCCCCACGCTAGTATTTTCTCCTGTGTCGTGGGTTTACAAACATACAAATAAGTTCATGACACCCAGACCCGAAACAACAATTTGTGGATCACATAGAGTTGCTCCGTACGGAATTCAAACCCGCTACGAGTTGCGCGGCAGCCGATTGCCCTGCCATCGCTCCAACCGTGCAAAATGCTTGCATTCTGAAGATGCTGCTTTACATATTATCTGCTTGGATCAGGGATTATCTATATAATCAGGTATTCCTTCAACATTTACACTGTGAATCCCAAAAAGAACTAAATCAATGTACCGTTGCGTAGTTTCTGCTAGTTTAGCAAAGACTGTACGACAACCTGAACTACCTAAGCAGCTAGCTGGGTAAGTAAGTATTTAAGTACCTAATTTAGAAAAGCAGATAATAAAATTTTCCTTGTCCTTTAAAATTTTCTATTCTTCTCACCCATTTCTGACGGATACCGGTATTGTTTAGAGCAAATCTTTTTACCCATCGTTCCAAAACTTAACACGACTTACCTTATTTAGGTACCTACAAATAAAATTCCACAAAGAATAGCCTCAAAAAACTGACCGAAAATCAAACGGGACCAAAATGGTCTAAATTCACTAATGGCTTGTCTAGAACGAGGTTAACATACTACTCACGAACCTGTACAAAGAGCAAACAGCAACGGAATCATTCCAACTTCACTTCCTGGCAACAAACACCAGACTCACTGAGAGCAAAACCAACTTTCCACACATCGAACAAAACTTTGTTGAACTTTAAACTGTCTGGAACGCTCATTTTGAAGCTAAATCTAATTGAAGGACCGGCACCGAGGGCTCCCACATTTTCACTGGCCGCTCGAAACAGAGATAGAATTTAAATTTACTACGTAGCGGTATCGGGCTCCATTACGATTCATAGTACGATTCGCTGGTCTGTCCATTGATCATATTAATCAAAGTGAACCTTATTAACATTGCATACGGTATCCTGAGGTTTCATCGTCAGGTGAAGGGAGAAACTGCGAAACTTGAGTCATGGGTGAATAAATTACTTCGCGCGTTACCAGGATAAAAACAACTTACAACTTTACCTGTAGGTGTACCTACCATGTGCCTAACCTACTAGGCAGTCTGATCGTGACCTATAAATATGTTTTGCTTAATTTTTCGCACTTATTTTATTATCAAAGCTTTTATAATCTTTTTATATATTTAATATACACTTAAAGCTTGAAAGTTTGTTGGTTTGAACACGCTATTCCCCGAAACTACTGGTCCGAATTAAAAAAATCTTTTTGTGTTGGATTTATCGAGAATTTTCAATTTGTAAGTAATAGGTGAAGGATAGCCAGATAGATATTGGGTAATACATTATCTATTATTATTCAAGGGAATTCTGGGAATGGACGGCGCGGCGCCTTCGAGACCGCTCCAGAAGACAGGTGATATGACCTTGTTGCGACCAAAAATACCAATAATTAAGCAAATATTTAATAAATAATACAAAAACATGTAAAAACTAAAAATTTCTCTAAAATAACGCCATAATAATATGTACTGTATATTCCAAATTAGTCACCATACAAATCATAAATTCTAATTTATACTTTACCCTAGAATTTTCTCCTGGTCACAAGGTTTCTGAACCATCTCACCATAATTATTATGTGGAATACTTTTCTATTTTCATATTGTTCCATAAACGATGAGTGTAGGCATTTACAACGTCTCACAGTTTTCCAGGTTTGCAATAATCGTTATTTCTATTGGTTGGAAGCGAAGCTTGTGCGTACATTATAAGTACCGTACTTACTATTACATATAATAATTTTATGATAACTTCGTTAACTTATATTGGCATTTTCTATGATTTTACATTAGTTTTATGTTATGTGTAAGCTTGTAATATAATCAACTTCTATGCGGACAAAGCCGCGGGAAACAGAAATTCAAACTTTTAGGCCTATAATTACTTATTATCTACATCGCTCCATTTGACAAATGCATCTATTCTACAAACGACAATAGGCGGCTTAAAAAATGACGAATATTTAATCTTGCTAAGAAACAATTGAATCTGTCAACGAAGCGGCAAATTTAAAACCGCCTATTGTCATCTGACGAATGGCTCATCGACTCATTAGTCTACGTACTCGCACACAGTGTGCAGGCATTCGTCATTTAATGATTGCACGACATTATTACAACACTAACGCAACATCTTCAAAACGGTGTCCACAGCACGTTATTTGACGAATGCGTGCAGCCTGTGATGCTGTGAGTGAAGCAAAGCAACGACGCTGCTACGTGGACACCGTATTAATTGTTTCTTCGCAAGATGCAAGCATTCGTCTAGCAATTTTATTATCATGACGACGAAAGCGTTGTATGACGTGCGTTCATGCGGTTAGTAGATAGTACATAACTTTTTTTTACTGGCAAATTGAGCCTGTATACCTAACTTTTTATTTCTTGATACAATGACGTTTGTCGTTTGGCGGTTTGTGTTTGACACTGACATCTGACAGTAGTAGTAGACCACAGAGTTAAAGAAGATTATGTGTAACAAAGGGTTCGGTAGTCTCGATATTCGATATCGATATTTATAACGAAAAAAATCAGTTCCTAAACTGACACAAGTGATTTTATTCACGCTCCATTATAAAACGAAACAAAAATCATTCTATGGACTTCCTTCCTTCCTTGTCAAGTACAAACCTCGATTGTCGATCTCTAAACAACTGTTATGTGACATCAGTGACATGTGAAGTTTGGTTGACTGATAAAGGTTACTGTGTACGCACATAAAATCAATTATTATTTTATAGTATCAAGTGTAGCGTTACGGACGTTGCTAAGGACAATAAATATTATATTGTATGTGCCTAGTTCGTTAGATAATTGTTGCAGTGAGTCAACTATCTACTGTGCATTCCAAGGTTAAAATATAATTTTTAAATAAAAAGCGCACAATGGCTTTAGCAATTGAAAATACAAAAATCTTAGAATTTTTGGAACTTGTCGGTCGTTTGAAGGTAAGTTCTGAGTTTACTTTAAAAATAACTAAATGAAGAAGCGATTGATCCATAAAAAACTAAATTACAGTTACCAGCTGTTATATAGTGTAGGTACGGAATGTAACGGTTCATATAAAAACCTTTTTGCGTAATTTGTGTTCCATTAAGATTTGTTTTAGCAAATGTTCTATTCACCCAGTAACGTTACTGTAAAAATATTTAGCTAAAAATATATTTTATCCATGTAAATTTATCAGAACAGATTCTTATTAGAATTTATTGTTTACAGCATGTTAAAAGGACTGGCTGGGTGATTTGTGATATAAAGGAATGTGAGTCTATTGCTGGGCACATGTACCGCATGGGTTTAATGACCTTCCTGCTCACAGAAGAAAACAACCCCACCAACCTGGACAGGTTCAAATGTCTCCAAATAGGTAAAATTTTTAATCATCAACCTTTACTTACATAAAAAAAAACTGCACCAGTTTTCTTCATTATTTTGTTCCTAATCTACAGTTCTATAAAACCAATAATTTTCTCAATATTTCAGCTCTTGTTCATGACTTAGCAGAATGTATAGTTGGAGACATAACACCACATTGTGGTGTGTCACCTGAGGAGAAGCATCGACAAGAAGATGAGGCTATGCAGAAAATTGCAGAACTTACTGGCATTGCTGGTGACAGGATGTACAATCTTTATAAAGTAAGTATCTTGTAACAACCTATTTACTATTTGAATGGTAAAAATTATAAATTCAAATATAATACTGCAACATCCTGTAATTGTGTATGTAGCCTTGTAGCCTTGTAAAATAGATAAATGTATAAAAACTCCTAAAAAATATTTATCGTAAATCATACGAATGTGACTGAGTTTGTGTATATTAATTACTCAATCATGTCAAAATATCTGAAAGGATCAGATGAACTTTGGAACAGAGGTAGATTATGGTCCAGAATAACCCATAAGCTACTCATTACTATTTACTATTTAATCCGAACTTGAGGGATGCCACAGGCAGAATCTAGTCATATTATATTATTATCTTTTATTGAACAAGATAAAATATTATTCAAACAAGTATTTTGCAATATGTGCAATATTGCAGTGTTTATTTGATTCCTTTTCTTTTAAATGATTAGATAAGCTTCAGATATCTTAAACCATTTTGATAAATTTGTCTGGTGAAGGTTTTTTACCTTAGTGTAAGGTCTGAAATTCTTCCAATTATGGTTTTCCAACTAAATATACATTTAGGTATATTTAATTTCTTATCAATTGCCGATTTGAAGGCCATTAGTTGATTTGTTTTGCCATCTTGTACCCAGTGTGCTTGTTTATCTATAAATGTAAAAAACTGCTACTTGTGTGACTAATAATGTAGATTATTCAGACAATAACTATAAATTATAACTAACATTTGGATCCTGTTGCCATATTTCAAAATTAAAATTGATTTATAGCAGAAAGTGGTATAAATTAGACCTCATGAGCATTAACATAAACTTACCTTTTCAAACTGGTTTCATAGTTTAATCATTATCGGCATTTAACCCTCTATTGCATGAATTATTAAATTAAAACCAAATTATTTATTCTTTCAGGAATATGAAAACCAATCATCTCCTGAGGCTAAATTCGCCAAAGACTTGGACCGCTATGACATGATCTTGCAAGCATTTGAGTATGAAAAACGTGAGAATGCACCAAGGAAGTTGCAGGAATTCTTTACTGCCACTGAAGGGAAATTTGATCATCCTTTCATCAAAGATTTGGTCACAGAACTGTACAAACAACGAGAGGAGTTTGAAAAGAAATGCCTAACAAATGGGCATGCATAATATTAGAACAAAATAATCTTCCATACTACTCATTAGTGTTAATATTACAATATTAATAGCATTGTTACCTAGCTCAGCTAGTTAGTCCGATATTTAATAGCAAAGGGAAGCTTAAGAAACAAAACCAAAATAACTTTCTACTGAACATGAATTTCTGCAAAGGTTGTATGTTAAAGAACTGATTCAAAATGCATAATAGAACTGTTAGTGAAGATTTTTTTGATTAGCTGTCTTGGATGAAAGAGAAAATAGGTATAAAATAATTTTGCGTGTTCATCTGAAGTAGAAAAAGTACTCAATTACTTTATTGCAAGTTTATTTTTAACAGAACAGATTTTAATAGATGTATTATTTTATTAATGTGTGAAGATTTTGTTGTTTGTGTGTTATGTCACTTGTGTTAGTTTTGTTTTTACATAAATATTCAAATAATGCACTATGGTGTGGTGTTACAAAATTTTTTCATAAGAAATAGGTATTGTTTTAATTTAATTTAAGAACAATAACTGCTGTGAAAAGTAACAAATGAGGTATTAAAAATTGTATACGTATTGCAAATATGTATAAGGCGTAGTATTATAACAAAATATAATACGTATTTATCACGTTACGTGCAATTTCTCAAGCCATTAAAAATGAGCTACCAGTAATTATTAGTTATACAAAATAATCATTCCCACTAGTCATTAATAGTGTCGAATTACTTAATAATTAAACATAATATATCTGACATTTTAATCTTTCCTCTAATAGTTATTAGTATTATTTGGTACAATTGTTAACAAAAAATTTAATATTCGCTTATCCCTCCTGGTTAAAGGATTGATAAAAAAAATTGAAAGAAAACAGCGACGTAGTAATTAATTAGAATAGCATCTCTCAATTTTGTCTTCTGGAGATGAGCTTGAAATAGCCAAATACTCACTCAGATCGTATTAAATCAAACCAAGAACATTGATTGTTTACCTTCCATAATATATTTACCACAGACCACAAGATATTACGCCACTCTGTATGTACCTACATAAGTGTGATGATTTTTATTTTTGTCTATCTCATAATACCAAATAAATGAAACATTGTTTCTGAAATCTGCATACATATTATTATTAAATTACACAGTTTTTATGAACAAGTTTTTTTATTTCTTAGAAATGTGTAATACATTACACTCTACAATATAACTTAGATTGAACTTAATTTAACAAGTACATGCATACCATATCAATCAAGAGTATGTACCTATTCTTACTTGCAAACCAACTTCATATTATTTTCACAATAGGTACTATGAATGAAGTAATCATTTGAGGAAATCATTTATTTGAGCACTTGTTTTATAAGCGGTCAAGTGACTTTATCTCAACTGCCATAAAATCACTATGCAATGTGTGCACAATAAAATGTTGAAATGTTAAGTTATATATTGACTACGACGCGTGTCGTTACGCACCAGAAGCCAATCAGTTTCATACAAATATGTATATTGCTATGGTTAGAGCGACATTTATTATATTGCAGGTGTCGTCAACTGCTTACAGCAGTTGGTCGACACTACCTACTTTTAATCAAATACATTGTTATGAAAGGAAAAAAATTGCCAATGACAAAACAGAACACAGTTGTACTTTTAAGATTTTATTGTACAAAAATGGGTAGTTGAGTATACATACAAACCTATTCAGTCAAAATTAACATTAAGATTTGCATAAATGCTAAGACTTCTTGTGACAAATCTGTTTACCAATTTGTCATTGCAACTGGGCCTGATGAGCCACAGTAAACAACTTTACTTCTTCAGATCATACAAGTTCAAATCCTAGGCTCCCAACTATTATAACATTTAACAAATAAAATCTTTATTTGGGATTATAATTAAATTAGGCTCTGTTAAACTCAAGATTTTAATGTTATTCTAATTCAAAGGAGTGCTTCAATCACATATCCAGTTTCGGCTCACCACTGACAAGCTCAAAATTTTATGTGATTAAACATAATAAGGAGCAGTCAAAAAACCTTCATGTTTTTGCCTGAATATTTAATTTGCTGTTTGTTTTTGTTTATTCATACTTGCTGCTAACTGTTCTTCTTTTTTTCGTTGCTTTTCTCTCATTAATTCAGCATCCCTGTAATAAAGTATAGGCCACACATTAAAATGAATGTTATTATAAATTATTAAGATTATGATAGGTATTTATAAACAGTGTGCAAATGGTAAGTGCCGATAGTAACCACATTCGAAGAAATGCTGATTGAACTAATTTGAAAAAGGGCAAATTGGACAGAGTGGGTACTTTTAAAGGGTAATCTAGTATGACCAGATAGAAACTAAAACAATATGCGACACAATAAAATGTTCTCCATAGTTTCTGCCCATTTCCATGAAATAAATAGGCATGATGTATACAGGCAATCATAAAACAAACTATTTGATAGCAGCAATTTGGAATTATTAGTAAATACATTCATTAGTTAATGTAAAACCAAAAATTACCTTTGTAGGTCATTAAATTACACTGGCAACCCCACCAAAAATACCATTAAAAATAAATACCATGCCGATTCTGTTTGCTGCATTGTTTGTATAGGTACATACTTGAACTCCTATGTCATTGAGAATAATTGAATGGCAGATTTGATGATGATGATGATGTAATTTATTATGAATGGCTCAAAGGTTATAAATATAATACAACCCACCTATGTTTCCTTTCTTGTAAAGACATGCCAGTCTTTTCACTAGCATTCTTTTTCTTTTGCATTTCTTGTTGTTTCTTTTGGTTCTTGGCGCGAGCCAAATCTCTCTGGTTTCCACCTGTAACGTAAATCAACACAATATGTTGTTTATAAATAATCATCAAGTGTGCGCGTTCATAATGTCATGTCCTAATTTACAACAAAATAATACCATAACATCATCATTAACATGCGTTAAGTCATTAAAACATGTAAAATAATGGTTCAATAGAGAGGATATAATCAATTTTCATCATACAAAGCGTAGCGTCACCCAAATATGACTCGTGTCATGGATATAACGTTAGAACGATTCATCTAGAATGTTCCATGGAATTTGTCCTTCCAGGACTAATACAAGTTATATTCAATTTGCCTTGTGTTTAATTATCACTGTGGTATTTTATATTTTGTAAACATGATTATTAATAACTGTGTCACTGTACTTACGGGTCATCTCGTATAATTAATTACTCAACGCCAGCAAGGTTGGACTTGTCGAATGTCGCAATTTAACTAATTTATAGTTATAATAACACTATGGAAGACCGGACGATACGCTAGTCCGGCCGAAACCTAGGACAACGCACCGCCCTACCCTCTTACCAATACGAAAGAAACTTTGAAAACAACTAAAAGATAACGCTGGCTCTAACAAAGCCTCAGCCAGCTGGCCACACAACCACAAGCAATGTCAAATGTCGCTTGTAATTTCTTAAACTATTGTTCGATTTGACTTACCGTCTTTTAAGCACCATTTCAAAGTTCCTTGTCTATGATTATGAAACAAATTAATGTACGTTTACGTTTTAAAAATTATATAAAATTTTGAAAACACATGAATGAAGGAAAAAATTCAACGCTTAGTAAAAAATCTTATTTGCATATTGTTATTAAATAGTTCCCGATTTAATATAAAATGTATTACTTTTTTCTAATGCGCAACTGGAGGAAGACTCCTTACTTATCCTTAGGGAAATACGTTGATGACGTCAGAGAAATGTACCAATAATATTTAACGAAAACAGCTGTTTTATTTAAGATATAAAGCAGGTACCTACCATTAGATCATTTTTATATCATTTAAACAATTCTTATTTAACTTAGCTAAATGAATGTCTCATGGTTCAAATAAGAAGAAGGGAACCGTAATTATAATTCCTATACTAGTCTAGAACCTGGGAAGTATCAAAGTGATCCACAATCACAATATTAGTGCTTAAATTATGAGATATCTGGAAGGATTAAAAGGTAATTTTTCACCCCCTCATGCTAGACCATATTATGATCTTGTAGTAATTGGCAACACAGATACAAACAGTTTTCAAGCTATCTGCTAACTTCATTGCATACTCCTTGTCTTTGATAGCTTGATCAAAAAACAGTGAACTGTCAAAGTGTCAAAATGTCGGTCAATGCACAAGTTCATAATATGAGTAGCAACGAAAATAATAAAAAGAATGACAAAACACTTAAACAGTTGTTTCCTAAACGGGATGAGTGCTCACATGTGTCTTGTTATTGGCAAGTGTTTTTCTATTTTTCTACAGTTCGACAGTATAATAAAAATATTCAATAACCGTGCCTTTGTTGTGTTCTTTTCTGCAGCGAGGAAAACGTCTGGAAACTGTGTCAAGATGTATCATTGAGAATTCCTGAGGAATTGGATAGATGTTACATTGTTTTTATATCCAACCCTTGTCGTACGGTGCCTTTGTGGAAACAAAGGGCTGGGCGCGAGGAGGATCGTCTCGTCATATGGGTGTGTACCGAAATTATGTCACGCTATTATGTACTTAATAAGTTTTATTGTTCAGAGAATGCGAATTTCTTGCAATTTATTCATACATAATTTGTGGCCAACCTTTCTTTCATTAATTCTGTGCATGAGCAACTATTAACTTGTGTTAATAGTTGCATAGTTTTTCATTGAAGTAGTTTTAACAACATACTTTATTGCTGACCTAATAACTTAATTATCTTATAGAGATAAAGATACACATCAACAGTAAAATGAAAGCAGGATTAACATATTCCAGATTGTTTGAATGTTTCTACAACCCATACATTTTAATTTCAGGATTATCATGTGATATTTCTGTATTCCTGGGACAGCAAAACTTGCCTTGTTTATGATCTGGACTCTGAACTCCCGTTTCCGACATTTTTCCACAAATATGTCACAGAGACATTTCGTACAGATCAAGTGCTCAAATCAGATTTTCACAGGTAGATATGAAAATAATTTACTATCATAAAACTACTTACTTCTAACTATGATGTATCTACACAGCTATAGATGTATGAATATCAATAGAATTAAAATTTATAATATATTTTCAGATTCTTCCGTGTAGTGCCTGCTAAGTTGTTCTTGCAGAACTTTGCATCAGACCGACGTCACATGAAAAGACCGGACGGTTCATGGATTAAACCACCACCTCCATACCCAGCAATATGTACTTCAAGTGAGTAACAGTAATGTTATATTCATGTCATAAAGTTTCAGAATTTGACCTTCTATTCAGCAAAATATTTCAGAGGACTCACATGTTTTACAAATGATCTTATTAGCATCTGAATGTTTTCATGTTAAATGAGTTCTGGCTGCTATTGCTGGCCCGGAGCCAATAGCTTAATCCACTCACTTAAGTAATGTAACAAATGTAGTATTCACAATACATAACCCACTGTGAACACTTTTGTTATATTTTTCTTTGTTCTTGCTGTAGGTACTGTTTTGTTGGACGTTGAGAAATGGGTCACTAGGTCACTATTGTGCTATAGAAGTACAGACTAGAATGTTTTTAGTGCTGAATATTTCAAAGCATTATTACTATCTTTTATTACATATGAATAAAAGATTCTAAATTGACTATATGTAATATGTAGTTCTTTACCGCATTTAGTAAATTAGATTCTGAAATGAGTTCATAATTTAACCTTTTAAGTACTTAAAGTCTAGACATAATTATGTTTTGTAGTTATTGATTCGATCAAAAGATAAGTTAGTAATAGTTAGTGTTAGCATGCATTAGCTAATTACAAAGTTATGACTCATTTCATATTTAATTTTCATCAATACACCACTGCTACAGCATGAATTTATTATGGTTCTCCTTTATTATTTTATTTACTTTATATTAGTAAAGAAACCTTTAACCCTTTAACTTAAGTTTAATTTCGGTATTTCCTCTCAGACTATTGAGATGGATCATGCCAGTCTTATAAACCTAATTTTAAAACAATTATTGACTGAAACTATTTATTTTGTAAATAAATATCAATTCATGTACAATTATTTCAACAGCTGACTGATATCAACTTTTTTTCTTTCAGCTTCTACACATAATCTAGATGAGTACATCAACATGGACTTTGGAGTTGGTCCCGGTCAGGTATTTAACCTTACAGATTTCGTGCAGCGGTTCTACAAAATAAACAAGTAGTACAAATACTAACGGTGTATTGATAGATAGTCCAATGTTGGGTTTTTAATCATTTCCATGATGAAATAATTGTTTTTTCGTTATAATTTGATTATGTTTTAATAATCCTTGAGTATTTTATGTATCCCTTGCAGTGGATTTATGTAAGAATCATGCCACTATACCCCTGACGGAAATATTTTATATTATCTTTTGTTATTATGTAATTATGTTGCCGTTATTCTTAATTATTAAGTAAAGGAAAGTAATTTCTATTTATTTGAGTGTAATTATGATTGTTCTTACTATTGTACGAGTGACCTTAAGATTATGAGAGCACAATAAGTCAACAAATTTTATCCACAAACACAATGAAATGATTATGCACAAATGTTACCTTTTATGAAATGGAGCAGTAATATGCTTCGTTAAAGTATTATTATGTAGGTTTAACTGAAAATATATGGAGATTAAATTATATTATTAGCTGTTATTGAAGTTTTAATATTGTAATTATGCAGTTAGTTATACAATCAGAAACCTACATAAGAATACAAAAATATATACTTTTATCTAATAATAATTTTAAATAAAATAAAACATTAAATATGGCAAATTATATAATAATTCAGGGCACTTCTATTCCCCATAAAGATTAGCTGGTTTTGATATAATTAGATAGTTAAATATTAAGCATAGTGAATTTAATCGAGGCTAGTGCTTAATGTTTCAATTTTATATGAGTAACAAGTGAGTAGTGTTTTGGATGTTCTGCATATTCTTTCTTTTGTCGTTATTGTGAGAGTAGATCGTATTTATTATCATTTTGACTGAGGTAATCCTTGTTTACGGATTGTGTGTTACCTTGAGTGATAAATTAATGTTTAAGTAACTTTATTGTAGTGTATATGGTCGCAAGTAGCTTTTGTATGTTGTTAAACTATTTAATAATTTTGTAACAACTTTTATACACTCTTTTTATTCTTCCCTAGCACCCTTAGAAAATTGAAAAAATACCAAAAAATATATTTAAGAATATTCGCTTGCGATAAGGGTTTAATCCAATGTATGAATATGAATTGTATGATTCATTTCTAAAGAGATAGAGTCAGTTTGTTTACGTCCTTCTACTTCCACCTATGTACTTACTCATTTAGTTGAGCAAACTTTAAGAAATATTATCTATTGTTCTAAATCTTAAAAGATTATTTTACCTAAAATATTTACACTTAAAATTGTACCTTAATGTTTTACATTTTATCTATTAATTATGAGTAAAATATTAACTACTTAAAGTACTATATTAATTATACTTAAGATTAAGAAAACTTATTCTAAAATGGCACAGAAGAAAGATGTTAATTTATGATGTTGGTTTGTGAATTGTGAATAATTTTATTGTTACTTACAAACATTGAATTAATTGTATTTAACTACCTACATACTTTCTGCAGGGTTCTTGATCTGTGTTCGAAACTGTACTGTTTACTAGTCCATGTTAATTATTTTTTAAGGATTATGACATTCTCTCGAACATTATTTGAAATGCTTCTACCTAGTATAATGTCAATGAAAAGTTTTATTGTAGTGCATTTAAGACCTAGTCATTATCGTTAATTATTCTTCTTCCTAACAGTTATCACTTGTCACACTTAGTAATTAATCGTCGAGGCGTAGCTGGATATTCTATGGGACCAAACTCTTTGGACTGGATGCGGTGGAACCCGGAACGTAGAGCGAATATTAATCCCTGGGAGTGTGTTTACGGCCCATTGGTTACGCCTTTGTCCTCCTACATATTATCCACATGTTACAGACTCAATCGATACCTTCCCTCTACGCCTTTAAAGTTTTATCTATTGACTGACATATGAGTGATAATTATTGTGCTTGTGCTTTTAATGTACCAAGTTACATGTTTTAATTTAAGATTTATCAAGCAAAATAAATGAAACATTACACGCTATTTTATGTATTTTTATTTAAATTAGATTCAAGCAACAATACAAACACTAATAGAATTGATAAAACCTTATCAACAATACCATTATGCTATGGACACAACAAAAACAAAAATTAAATAATATTTCGTAACATACCACCATACAAATCATAATGCATTATACTAAAACAACAAATTGGTATCACAGTTGAATCTTTGTAGTTTGAATACTAAAAATACTAAGCTAAGCTATCACAATGTTAGAGAGTATTATTTGGTAATTATTTTTGCTCCATACTCTGTAATTAAAACGGTGTGTTCTGCTTGGGCACATCTGGAACCATCTTCTGTGACTAAAGTCCAGCCATCGTCAAGTAGCAGTGTGTGTTTACTCCCATGGCTTATAGCTGGTTCTATAGTAAATGTCATGCCTGGGTTCATTACTCCAGGGTACCTATTGACTGAAATAAATAATGTTTAGTTTATGAAGGTGTAAGCAGAGATATGGTACAACCTCTTATCAAAAGGTAATAGTTGGAGAAATCTATTTGAGAGGCAAGTATATCCTAGAACAGTGTGGAAAAAATTTACTTACTACTATGATATATCTCAGGAGGTCCATGAAAATACTCCCCAATGCCATGTCCCAACACAGAAGGGATAACAGTTAGGCCATGTCTCTTTGCATGTCTATAAATACTTGAGCCGATTTCTCTAAAAGGTACACCTGGCCCACAGCATTTTATTCCCTAGAAATTTAAATATTACTTGTTAATAAAGTTACACAAATAATTTTTCCCTTCTTTTTTTTTTATAAAACATTGCCCCACTTTAGGAATTTCTATTGTGTTGGGGATGCGTTTACAAATATACAAGTTCACAAACAAATTACACCCAGACCCAAAACAACAAGTTGTGGATCACATAGACTTGCATCGTGCGGGATTTGAACCCGCTACACGTTGCGCGCCAGCTAATACCACTGCACCAACCATGCAGTCATAATAATATCTACAATACTGTGCAAGGATTTTCCAAAACAATCGTTTTGAAAAGTCCTTCAAAGATTTTCCCTTTTAACTTACAATATCCAAACATTCTTCAGTAATTGATACCAGCTGTAACCCTCTGTCGTCCACATCACCAACTAAAAATGTTTTGGAACAGTCTCCATGGAAGCCTTTATAGAATACCTGAAAAGTCGGTATGTCAATTTATGAGAAGTTGTTATATTAGGTCTTAGGTCATACAAAATCCTTGATACAGTTTCAAATAAGATTTAAAAACAATGTATTGGTTGGTTATCTGTAGGGAGACTAGATACTTACCTAAAGACATATCATTTTTAAAGTAGCATGTCATAAATGATGATAATGCTTAGATGTATTATCTTCCATGCAAGCAGTGCACATGGCTAAAATGATTTGATACTTATCAATACCTTTTTATCTTTATTTCCAATGTAATCAATTTTTTTATGATTAGCAATAGGAAATTCAGCAGTTACTATGCAATAAAAAGCTGATGTAATAATTAACATTACATTTCATATGATGATAATTGAATAAATTTCGTGATTTTTCTGTTTTTCTTTCACCTATTTTGACAAAATAATACCAACCGTAACATCTACATTTACAATATCTCCATTTTCTAGAGGCCTCAAGTCTGGTATACCATGGACAACCACATTGTTGACTGATGTACAAATACTCTTTGGAAAGCCATTATATTGTAATGGTGATGGATAAGCCTCTGCTTGAATACACAATTTATGGGCCAGTTCATCCACATCATCTGTTGTTACTCCTGGCTGGAAATAAAAATATAAAATTTGATAAAAAAAAGAAAATTACCTAATTATAATATTTTTATGTATGTGTGCAATAAAGTATAAAATAAATAACATTATAACAATGAATTAAAATTTTATTTTATGCTAGTTACCTGGATAAATTCTTCTATTCTCTGCAGTATACTTGCAGCAAGTTTGCAGCTTCTTTGCATGCCTTCTATCTGTTCAGCATTTTTTATTTCTGGCACTTTTGGTACCACAAATTTTTCTGTCACTGAAATGTAGTCTGGCCTTGGAATATGCTCTGGTACAATTCTACTTGGTGTGGTTGCTTCTGGTAAAACTCTATTGTATAGTCCAAAACGTTTTCTAAAACATTATAGAATATTATGTAACTATTTCTGAATTGTTGCAGAAATTGCATTACTTACTTTGTGTTCCCATTTGTGTGTTTTCCTTCAAGACATTGATTTTTTTCAGACACAGTACAAACATAGAAATAGCCAAACAGGCACAGGAAATTAATGTTAGTGCCAGGCATGCAAGTGAACTATTTACGACAATGTACAAGGTGTTAGTTAGTTGTGTTAATTTCTAAATTCTAAGACCAACTTACAAAATCCGTTCCTGAATCCTCGGGTTGTAGGCTCTAGGGACTCTCATATTGAAGTACCTAGCTTTACCACCGATTTATTGGCGACTTATGATGAGGTTAGGCATAAAACGAAGTGCAACTTAAATAAAAAAAAACAATCGTTTAAAAAATCTGGTGCAAGGGTATAATGATTTAGGCATGATGAAATGGATGATTAAAAAGGGAAAATTTCAAGAAATCAACAAAATCATTACAATTCTTGTCAAGTTCTTTGCTTACACATTAGATCTCCAAAATCGGCCTAATGACTGCATAATTTTAATTACTATTTGCTCCCAATAGTCGTACGTAAACTAACACAAGCAGTTTAATTCAGAAATCGTAGATATATGTTCTGAAAGAAAAATGAATTACTGTTATAAGCAATCTCTTATCTCGTTTCAATTTCAAACAAAAACTGAAAAATCACGAGGTCACATTGAATCTTGTTTTTATTTGATGACATTGA
Source organism: Spodoptera frugiperda (assembly GCF_023101765.2). Classification (NCBI taxonomy): domain Eukaryota; kingdom Metazoa; phylum Arthropoda; class Insecta; order Lepidoptera; family Noctuidae; genus Spodoptera; species Spodoptera frugiperda. The sequence goes on along the minus strand of NC_064226.1, from coordinate 9,593,271 downwards.
CATATGTCACATGGAAATGACATTTTTAGTGCTGTTCTTTTGTTTAGTTAGGTCATAGACTAGTTAGTTATTGTTACCAGTTTCATAGATTTATAAATTCTTTTTGTACAGCATTACATTATTCAGGTAGCTATGGCTAATTTAGTTTCTTAGTCAAATAAATAATATAAAATATCTACCACATTGTTATGATAGATATATTTTGTCGTAAATAAATATGTTTTACATGGATAAATGCCGTAGCATATATTTTTCTTACATCGTTGCTCTTTGACTCATTTTATTTTTCCAACTAAATACTATTATGAAGTAGTACAACACTATTGTTTTGCTGTCTGAGGAGGTTTGCTTGTGGCGTTTTTATTATTATTGTTGTTTTACGAAACTTGCTACAAAAAGCAGAAAACGTTTGAATAAAATAAACGAAATATATTATTAATAATACCATGTCGCAGAGTAAGTAAGACCTAATATAAATATCATTAAATCGACTTACAAACAACCGGAATTGGACGATCTATTTGTAACTATTTTATTGATTTTATTTCAGATTCTGAAAAACCACCGAATCAAGATGTTGTTGATCCAACAGGACCGGCTGCAAGGAAAGGGATCCTTATATCTTTTAGGACTGGAAAAACAATGGAAATACCCGAAAAAGATATCGTATGTAAACATAACCTACAAATTACCGATTGTTTAATATTGACCAGACTTTTTTGGTACTTTTTCAGTTTTGTGTTATTGCTAACAAAACTATAAACAGTACTATATAAATCTCTTGTAATGGCATAACTTAATAATAACCAACTTATTTAGCGCATGAAATGGACTCAACCAACTTACTGTATATTATCTGTCAGTATTTTTTTTTTAAATTAACACAACATTTTTCTTACCTATTTAAAGTTATTATTTCTTTACTCAGCTTGGGAGATGCAGATTTGTTGGTGAATTTGAGAAATTAAATAGAATTGGAGAAGGAACTTACGGCATCGTTTGTAAGTATAAGTGAAAATCTTAAGAGAATTTACCCAACTTAATCCTTACCAATACTCACAAGTAATTTAATGATGGCTTAACTCAATCCTCAGCAATTGTTTTCGGAAGAAGATCGTTAATAAGGCATAGTTTAAGTAATCATTAAATGTTTCTGAATAAGGCAGAAAGATAATCACTGACAAAAGGTTAATTTATTTATATTGTTGGTCATCCTTATGTAATATTTTGTTATTTCAGATAGAGCAAAAGACAAGTTAAATGGCTCTATAGTGGCTTTGAAGAAGGTGAGGATGGATGTGGAAAAAGATGGCCTCCCACTTAGTGGTCTCCGTGAGATTCAGGTCCTGATGGCTTGCCGACATGAGAATATTGTGCAATTAAAAGAGGTTCTAGTTGGGCGTTCTCTTGAGAGGTGAGTTTTGTTAAATGTTCTTACACCCTTGCTTAGTACATAAATACAGTTCCTGTATTAACTTTTTTTAACAAGCAACTTCCCAACAGACAAATTAAAATGGGACTTATTTAAGCCCACATTAGAGCTACATAAAATATAATGTTAATATCATGGTGTTTTAAGCATAAACAATGTCAAGACTCCTGAGTATTCTATGTAATAAACTTTATTGTCAATAAATAGATAGTAATAACAAAACACACAGTATGATAAAATTAATACAAACAATTACAAAGGTGGCTTTATTGCTAAAACCGATATCTACCAGGCGTCCTTTGGGTGCATAGAACACTATTATAATGTCTTCATTCGCATAACACAATGTTTTCTCAATGTTATTAATTTGTATAAATAATCTCAACTTAATATGTCCACAGCATTTTCCTATCAATGGAGTACTGTGAACAAGACTTGGCATCACTGCTAGACAACATGTCGTCACCGTTCACCGAGTCACAAGTGAAGTGCTTGATGCTACAAGTACTGAAGGGATTAAAATATCTTCACTCAAACTTCATAGTGCATAGAGATTTGAAGGTTTCAAATCTGCTACTCACTGATAAAGGATGTGTGAAGATTGGTAAGACATTGTCTTTTTTATTAATGCTTATAAATGCTAGAATTACTGATAACTACAGTAGGAACTCGATTATCCGGCTCCCGGTTATACGGATTCGCGATTATCCGGACTACTGACTCATTATCTTAAAATTACCTACAAGTCGAATTAATGGAACTATTTTTACAAAAACGATCAACCGGGCAACCAATATCCGGTCCAAACATTGATTTTCATTCATATGTGTTTCTGTTGTTTTTAATAAATACATAACATCGTATGTACTACATAATATGTATGCACAAAATTCGCTTTTCTTCGTATATTCGATTATCCGGATTTTCGATTATCCGAGTGCCTAACGACAATAATTAGTCTGGTTAATCGAGTTTCTACTGTACTGATATTATGGTATATTTCCACTACTGTTTAATTTAAATAGGTACATGGGTAATGGTGGGCTGCTTGAACAGAAATAGTTTTGAATAACAGAAGGTTAATAGTTAATTGTTTTTCGGCTTACTCATGTAACTGTTTGACAAGGAATGCAACTACCGGCCCGTACAGTTTCAAGCCACTTCAGGGGCTCATATTCATTAGCATTCTGCGATAGATATACTGCATTATAATTTTAGAATGTAATGCTATACTGCAGTGTATTAAATTATTCAATGAACATTCAACTTTATTTAAAAATATTAGAGTTAAAAATCAATTTGACTACAATATTTAAACAAATTACAGCGGATTTCGGCCTGGCACGTTGGTTGGGTGCACCGGCCCGTAGCGCGACACCTCGCGTCGTGACTCTGTGGTACAGAGCACCTGAACTACTACTACAGTCACCTCGTCAGACCCCAGCACTGGACATGTGGGCCGCTGGCTGTATTCTTGGTGAACTGTTAGCCAACAAACCTTTACTCCCGGGAAGGACTGAGATAGAACAGCTGGAACTTATTGTGGATCTGCTTGGTGAGTTACGCTAATGCTTGTGTATCATTTTGTATTACAGCCTCATCCTCAGCTACATACTTTTTTTTTAATAGAAAGTAATTTGATTTCCACGGACTCTAGTTCGTACCTTTGTCATACAATTAGTTATAGTTTTACTGTCGATAATACTTATTACAAAGTTGTTTTAGTTAGCTACATACTTAGAACAGTTTGGTGGCTCTTGTGTAGAGCAGAAACATTACTCAATTTAATGTAACTTGTTTGCTCACAGGTACACCTTCAGACGCGATCTGGCCGGAGTTCAGTGCTCTGCCTGCTCTACAGAATTTCACTTTGAAACAGCAGCCCTACAATAATCTCAAGCAGCGCTTCCCATGGCTGTCGGCTGCGGGACTCCGGCTCCTCAACTTCTTGTTCATGTACGACCCTAACAAGCGTGCAACGGCTGAGGAATGTCTACAGAGCTCGTACTTCAAGGAACAACCGCTGCGTAAGTATACTTGAAGCTAGATTTATTGGAGCTTAAAACTTGACTCTTAAAGTCCATTTTAGCTTAAATACATATTTAGTGGATTTATTATAATACTACCAATAGTACCAATATTAAAAACCCCAGGTTGTATCTAATATTTTTATTTTCTTTACGCAGCCTGCGACCCCAAGCTGATGCCCAGCTTCCCACAACACAGAAACATGAAAGGACAGCAAAAGAGTTCCTCTAATCAGTTGAATATTCCCCTGTCAAACTTGAACACGGGGGCTAACGACCAAACCAACAACCTGCCAGCCATCTCAGACCTTCTAGGTGCTCTAGTCAAGAAACGGAGGCTCGAATGATGAAAGTAGATGACAAGCAACTCGTATTATTATTATAACTAAGTAAGATACTAATAAATTGCACCGAAATATTAAAAAAAAGTTTTATTTTAAAATTAAGTAGATAATTAAGTGAACACTCATTTTTTTTAGTATTTCAGACAAGACCTTTGCATTGATTGCGATTTTTTTTTTAATAAAATTCATATCATTCTGTTGATGCGTCTTCGTCACCCGAAAGTCCCATGGCTTGTTTGAATTTCTGCTGATGTTTTTGTATCATGACAGCCTCGTTGGTCTTAGCCTTTACTTTTTCCTTCTGCAATAAAGGCAGGTAAATAAAAATACTCTTGTCATTGTTAATTTTTTTATAACGAGTTCAAACACACATTCCACACAGCGAATGCAATATCTTTGCGTGAGGAGTGACAGTATTATTTGGAGGTGTAGTACTCACAATTTCTTTTTCTGACTTTTCTATTATTTTTAAGCTTCTAATACATTGGGAACAAAGAATTACATCTTCCATATGATTCACGGTTTTTTTGCGGTGATGATGTTTTAATCTGTGAATAAATTGTTATAAATTATTCTTTATTCAAATAACCAGTGTACTGGGGCTTTAGTACGAGTTTGCTTTACATTCAACAAGATCGAAACAAAAACGGCGATTGGTTCTGATTGGTTGGTTCATTCGAGGCGGCCAATCAGAGCGCCGAACGCCCTCTCATTTCGTTTTCGTTCAACGTAATGCAAACTCGTACTAAGGTACTATGTATAAAAAAGTCGCAGTAGATTCCTATTCTGATTTAGTTCAAAGAAAAGGTTCTCAAGACGATTTGTTTGCATTACATCATTGAAGATAGCATTTACGCCATTGAAGTATACATTTTACACAACATATAGTAGTAAGCTGACATAGCAGAATATTTGCCATGCCTGCCTACTATCTACGTAATTATTTACGACTTTAATTTAAGCAAGGTAACTTAAATTTAACTTACTGTTTGCCACAGTAGTCGCATTGAAGTTTGTCAGTGCGGTGGGTTATGATATGCCACCCTAACTCGTGATAAGTCGGGTAGCGTTCGGAACATCGAGGACACACGATTTTGCCTTCTGAACGACCGCCGTTGCTTTGATGTTCGTACAACTCTTGGGAAGTTTGGAAGTTTTGGTGGCAACTTGGACACCTGTGGAATAATTTGACGATTCTAATGAAAATTTTGAATCATAGTTGTGTTATATTCGACCCAAAATCGTTTTATTGATTGTTATGACAAGGAACTTTAGAATTTGTAGGATGTTTATACATATAATAGGCAAACTACAAACTATTACAGTTTGTAATTTGCCTTTTATGCCCGAAGGGGTAGGCAGAGGTGCATATTATGGCACGTAATGCCATTATACAATGTACCTACACCCACTTTCCTCAATTTGAGTTATAAGTCTCATGTGCCAGGGTGCAACTCCAGACCCCAGAAAATTTCTCAAATTTTCCAGTTGTAGCAACAACTGAGAAATTTACGAAAAACCGAAAAAAGCCCAGTAACATTTTAGCCGACCCGGCAATCGAACCCAAACTCTAAACCCAAACAAGTCTGGCAGGCGCACTTGCGACCAACTAGGCAGTAGTATTTTCTACTTACATGAATATATTCGGCTGAAGATGAAACGCCATGTGTTCAATTATTTTCTTCGGATAGAAATAGTGGAACTTTTTGTCACAACAAGTCACATAGCCTGGCACGCCGTGTCTCTCTTTGTAGTGTTTCATAAGCGATCTGAAGTGGAAGCCATTCTCGTGGCAGATGCAGCATTCCATTTTGTAAAACAATGTTATTTGACGGTCCAAAGCAGCTCCTTGTTTAGCTGGTCTTCCTTCCAACAACACCAAAGGGTCGAGGCTATCTGTATTCGTCTCTGGTTCTTGGGCTTTAGGTTGCTCCTTTTGTGCTTCTCTCTTTTGAGGTCCGGTTAACTTAACACCTGCTGTACTTAGCATATTTTTGTCGAGTTTCTCGCTGCTGGCAAATTCTTCCAAAGTCATTGACTCCATAAACTTCAGGTCAGACGGTGACTTTTTCTTCGGCACTTTGAATTTCGCATTTTTCGCGTCTCCCTGCTGTAGCTCACTAGCTGGAGATTTCAGATTTGTCCCCCCACTCGGCTTTTTTTGCCCCTCTGCCACATTTTGGGCCGACATCGCTGCGATAATAGGGTGCATTGCTTTGTCGGCGGAGGCAGCCATTCTCTCCTCTTGTATTTTCGTTTTGTGGAATTCTAAAAACTTTTGTGTTTTTTCGACTTTTACAGCGTATAGATGTAACGCCGATACTTGCTGTAAGCAGTCGTGGCATATTGCTTTCGGCAACGTATCATCTGTGCGAACCTGGGAACAGATGTGAAAAGGTTTACCTTGGTACTTATTTATTATTTCTCGTAAAACAAATGTCTGGTATATAAATAGCATTATTTAACAAAATTTTCAGTATTGTAATATTTAATAATGGACTATTTTGATTTGATAATTATCGTCTTGTCGGTCGGCGTCTGAGACACATTTAGAAAACACATTGTGTTTCGCGTAGATTTGCGTTCTTGCTAAGTTAAGGTAAATAAAGATTTTAAAGATAAAAACTGTTACCTACCCAGCTGTAGGTACTAGTAGGAAACTAGCTTTTATTATACATAATAGGTAGGAACGTAACTATCCTACTTCGGTAGGTTATAATATCACGCCGAATCATATTTGTCTCCTAACATATACAGAGTTCCCTATTAACATGGTCGTTCTATAATTAGTGGGCTTACCAAAATATCAAAGAGCCTCTTGATTTTTCGCTTTACCTCTGCACTGAGCGGCTTCAGTTTCACCACATCGGTGCACAGACACAAACGACACGAGAGTTCACGGACAATAGTTTTTTCTAAATTAGCAAAGTCATTCATACTGGTGATTTTCTTACAAAACGATTAAATACATAATACAAATGTACAAAATAAATATAATAAAGGTTATGATTATGCAGGCTTTATTTGTTCATGACAAAAATACTATTTTAAAATCAATCTGATAAATTTGGACATAGTGACAGATCCATGACTGTTTGTTTTATTTTAACACTTTATAAATAACGGCCAGGGCGAAAATATATAAAATTTTTGGCCTACTTATTCAAATTCATGAACAATAAATTATTAAGCACTTTCTTTTTACGTAACACTACCTATTTCTGTAATAAGGTTTTATACAATAATCTTGTAATCTTACAAGCTAACCAGTAGGTACAATTATACTTACCTAACTCCAATAAAATTAACAAGTAACAAAAAAATAAGGACCTAAGTAGCTTTTCATAATAAATTGTAACGTAAAAGAAATAGAAAACACAGTCCTACTTAACCGGTCTTGCCCTAGGTGCTCTTTAGTTACCTATGTGTCATATAAATCAACAGGGGAAACCTACACAGTTTAATTAATAAAATGAGACCCCCATAAACAAATTAAATTATATTATGTTCCCACCGAAGTAAATTACATCACGTAGGCAACATAGCTACATGTCAGTTTTACTTTAGAGTAGGTTTACTGACATAGGCATGTGCTTAGGTACAGGAGGTACCCAATCCACTATGTAGGTACTCTAAATGAAATGTCTGTTCCAATTAAATTCAGGCCCTAAAATCTTGTGTAGGTATCTAATATTTAGCAAGCGACCATGTGTCTGTGCGTTGAATAAAAATGTTTCAAATTAAAAGAAATTCTAACATTTGGTTATAAACAATTTGTATGAAAAGTCACGTAGTTGAGGTCGACATAAAATTCACTGCCGTAAAAGGTTACTAAAAAAAGTAAATTGAAATCCAGGTTCTTGTTTCGTCTAAGAAAATCTAGATTTACCTAAATAACAGAACTTGAATATATTTAGATATAGGTCACTGATAGGATTGTTAGGTCACACATACCTAGGTGTGCGGGTCTGCGGACGGCGAGCAAGGGTAGCTCGCTGCCCGACCAGAACCAGACCCGTGCGTCTTCAAAGAGCCAGACCACCACAGATGGGACCTAGTAGGGCTGATGCTGGATTCGGAGCTGCGGACGCCGTAACAGGTTACCAGGGGTTGGTTATTAGTCAGTAAGAGTCTGATACTCTCTCTCGTCTCGCCCAAGGCGGGGGATGATTTTCCCCCATCAAAAAAGGTCACAGATAGGTATAGGTAAGTCACGTAAGTGGAGGCGGACCATTAAGGCATTTCTAATATTACATACGTCACGGTACACTACAATACAAAACGAAACTAATATGATGAAAATGTAGACTTCATACCTCCACCCAAGAAAATAGTTGGAAAATAAAAGCGAAAGGGATTTTCCACGGCTCAATAAGCATTGTTGTGAGGAAAGGACTGCGTACACGATAATAACGTTTAAGAATTAATAGAATCCGTGCCGACCGGACTTTTTGTGTGATCGCGAGAACGAATTACAATATTCCGTCGACAAATCCCTTTGAGGAGTCCACACTCGCCTTAGGCACGTCTTAGCGTCCACGGACAATAAATCTTATAACAACGGATATTCGGATTCTATGACGTATTAACTTTTCGTATTTACTGTCCCGGTAATGAATGACGTGCCAGTTGCTTCTGATTCCACTTAACGCATAAAAAAATAACAATCGATTGAATGGAGATGTAAGAGACCAAAGCCTCTACTTCGACAATCCTTAATACCTATTATTAAGTTTGAATAAAAAATATTTCAGTATAAATTGAGAAGCTTGACAAATAAATCAGTAATTGATTTACATTAAAAATTTAACCTTCATACCTAAGCGTTCATAAAATATGTTCTATTTGATTCGGAATGTATTCTAGATTATTGAATCGACAATGAAAACAAGACTGTATCGAAGCACATCCTAAAACAGCAATTTATTGTGAATCAATCTTCCAAACCGAGCCTCCGAATTGACCGAAATGGCCATTCGGTATTACAAAGGAAGGATACGTTGAAAGCTGGCCTTCAGCCTTTGATAGTAGCCATATACCAGCTCTTAATGTAAGTGGACTGATCTATCAACGCTACTGATTTCCTAGATAGTTGAATTCATGTAATCAGAGAATGATTTAGAGGCGGACTACGGCTAAGTAGTTGGACGAAGTTATTGGGCGGGACCAGCCATCCGAAATGAAAGGGTGGCTCTGGCTACAAGGTCGTGAGAGGTTCCAAGTTCGATAGGTAGATAACTGGTCCAACTACCCACTTCTGTGTTTCGCAGAAAGTTGGAGGAAATTATCAATATTCTATTAATATTATACGTACCTACCTACTATATTATAAGTGTCTCTACATTTATAGCTATCGTCATGAGGAGCGAGATTTATTTTCTCGAGGGTTCGAAGGCTTTGCCGTTAGCCGTTTTCTTACTACCCCTCTTTGTTTAGTGCATGTTAATTAGCGTTGTTAATTAATTTTCCACTCAGGTCACGAGTGATTGGGGTTTCGGAAAGTACCTTTCGCTTCGTAACAAACACTCTAGTACTTTAGTACGTGAGACTTTGGGAAAGGGAAAGGGTAAGTGAATTAATTTTCAAATTAAGTTTTGTTGCATAATAAGGAGTTACTTAAAATTGAAAGTTGTACCTCACGAAGTTTGTTTTAATTAATTTAACTTTGCGACACTAACAACTTTCATAATTTCATCGAGTTAAGTTTGAAGTTTAAAAGTCACTTTAATCTTTTAATACTTTAATTAGGTAGTAGAACGAGTAACAAATGGTTTTGGAATGATTTTAATAAACAGGTATTGTATACTTTTAAAATTAGGTATCTAGTGTTCTATAAAGTTTCATTACGATCCATTTAGGTCAGGTTTACAAGATTAGTTTTCTATTTTTTCCTTGTAAAATTTTAGATAGGCCTTTGTAGTTGTAAGTTTTTTTAGTAACATTTTCTGTCTGTGTTCTTAGGAGGATAATTACGAAATGATTCGAGACGTATCTGTGTCTTGTCAAGCTATTATAAAAGCCTGTACCCTTAGTAAGGGTTTGTTTTACGTTTAAAGTAATTGGTTGGTTTATTAGAGCCGGTCAATCATAGCACCGAACACGTTCTCGTTTCGTTTATAGAATAACTATGTTACTTACATAAAATAGATATACTTTATACCTACCTATTGTATGTAAGCAAATACGAACCGACAACTCAATTGAAATCTTATTTTGTAAACCAATTTAGAAGATAACCCTTTCACTTCTCAACTGCCTCTACCGATACCCCTTACCGGGTCTTTGTAACAGAAACTTTTTAAACCAGCAACACAAACAGAAAGCTACAAACTTTGTACAGGTTAATACCACTTGGAAAATGGTTAATCCTTAAGAAAAACCACGTCTCTTGAATTTTCATTGAGTTTCGCTTTAGGTGTCGGTCTAGTCTATTTTTGGAAATAGGTCGCCTAATAGTCTGTCCTTAATAGGGACTCCTAGTATTCTAATTTTAGGGAAAGCTAAAGGTGCTTGTCTAGAGGTCACTGTCCAGACGACCTGGTTTTAATTTCCCTATTAATCTAAATAATGCTAAGCTTTTTATGAAAATTTCGGTTAAAGATGCTCAAGTAGGAACCTAGAATTTGGTCTGGATTGTAAACATAGATTAGGAAGCAACACATTAATTAAGTTGCCACTCCAACCTCACCTTATTTTGTTTTGAGGGGGGAAAATTATCCAATGAATTCTCCCGCTTTGGGAGAGGCGAGAGAGAGAGTGTCAGATTTTTACAGACTAAAAACCAACCCGTTCCTGCTCCTGCATAATTAGATAGTTCACACAGATCCGGTAGTAATCAAATAGTTTTACTACACCTATCTTACTTTAAATTCCTTTTGGTGGGCTGATAATATCACCTACAAAAAAAAGGAACGCGCCTTATCCAAGGACGTCTACTTAAAATTCAATAGGTTTGCCATCACCATTTTATAAAATAAACATCCCTGGAAATATCCTCAAAAGATATCGAACGTGATTGATGACAAGAAGCGAAGGTAATTTGATACACTGTTATCTTTGCAAAAAGCAGGTATCATATGACAAGCTTCCATTTATTACGTAGTATATGTATGGGTGTAAACTCAAGAACCAATAAGTGGTATTGGTGAAGTATCGGCCTCATTAAGCGATAGATTGTCAGGACGTGTCAAAAATTAGTACCTAGGTATGTACCTAATGATTAACTTTACATTGGTGACTGTTAATTAAGGTACATAGTTTATTTGAAGAACTCTTTTTTAGGGATTTAATGTGAGCTACGAATAACGTAACGGGTTATCGGAGCGCCGGCTAAAAGCAGGAGTAGGAACGGGGTGGTTTTTAGTCAGTAAGACTCTGACACTTCTTCTCACTTGACCAAAGGCGGGAGAAGGCATTGGATGATTTTCCCCCTTAAAAAAGAGGACCTAATGTCATTAGAATTCTGACTAGTCAAACTTTAGGTGATCTAGACAAAAGAAGAACTTTATCCTTAGTATGATTTTGCTTTACGTTAAGTAATTGAAACGATAGCGCGTTCGGTTGATTGGTTGGTTTGAAATGGAAGTGTAGTTCTATCTATTCATTAGCTAGATGGAAGTACAATGCGGAATGTCATCTACATATTATGTGTGATTTATGTCATAATGAACAGTGTCTAGACGTACCTATTATGTATGGTAGAGGCCGAATGGTTCTATTGTAAAAAATAGTTGATCCGTAATGTCATTATTTAGAATGTTTAAGGAACGAACGCACGACAAAGAAATGGATTCCATAAATATCTGCCCATCTGAGCTTACCTATTCAATCTACAAAATGACAAATTGATGTAAATTGGACGGCCCAACGAATCTATTTTTAGGTGGGATATACAAAATATAATATTCATCTCGCTTAGCTTTCTATTTAAAGTTGTAGCCTCTAAAGTTTATCCCTTGTGTTTGCTAATAGATTTGTCTGATATCGCTACGCCACAAAGTTCTCGTTTCTTCAATGGCAACCGAGACAAAGCCTTGGCCTCATTCAACATTAGAAATTGGTAGATTACTTTAAAATCAAATGCTACGGGACTTCGCTTTGGGTTTATTGTGGGCGTAAGATAAGTAATTTAAAATAGATACCTCTGTTTATATTCTCTGGAAATTAAAGAGAAGTCTGTACTTTGTTGGTGGATTTCTTGTTGGCAATCCTGTTTGTGACCAATCAAAAACAAGTTGTGTGGTCATTATTCTTATTTTTGGTCTTCGAAAATGTTTAGCAACTTCTGCTTGCCCTTGAACAACAGCGTGAATTTAAAAAAGGACTGTTAATTACCCACTCTAGTTCAACACAGATACAAAATAATTTAAAAAACGGTTCTGACTAAGTACTGCTACATTATTCACCTATTTGTATCACCCCAAATAAAACAAAAAGAATAATTTAATAGAATCATAAATTAAAATTTAAATGGAATTGAAATTTTAATTTCTTTTGACGTTACTTTTAATAAATTATTTCATTTTATTTGGTGTTGCCAACTTACACAAATCATATCACACTAGTCGCATTCACTTAATGTTCCTAGAAAGATCTAAATAATGTTGCCATATATTTCACTTAACAACTTAGGTACTTATCTCGCTTTTTATTATTATTTTGAAATAAACTCTGCACAAATGTGTTGAAAATATTGTTTCTTTATTTGCTTATTTTTTCATAACTTAACGTGGATAAAAATGTTAGGTTATAAAAGGTAAAAATTGCATTCAAATGAAGACTAAACTAAGTCTATTTTTACCATTTTAGAAACTTGAAACTTTCTGTTAGCTAATAATTTAGAACAACAATACCAACTTTATATCACAATACTGACTGTCTCATTGGTCGAGTGGTCGCAAGTGCGACTGCCGGACAAGAGGTCTCGGGTTCGATTCCCGGGTTGGACAAAGAATCACTTTGCTTTTTACGGTTTTTAGAAAATTTCTCAGTAGTAGCACGAAGTCTAGAATTGTGCCCCTTATATAACAACAGGCTCACTCTCTATTACATTTTAGCATTAATTCTTCCAAACCTCTAAACACTGTTCTTAAGTTAAGTATTTCACTACCTTAACAAGAGGCACATGATTTCCTAAGTTTATAACATCCATCGTTTAGATTAGGTGTAATATTGCTACGCCCAGGTGCTATATATTGTTTACACTCAACGCGTAATATTACGGAATTAATTTTGTAGTGAGAGTTAATATTTTGTATTACTTTTTATAGCACGTTAAGATGAAGCTTCGTATGAAGTTGTATTTAATTACGGTATAAATATCTGTGTTGATCGTTTGTTGGTTCTATCGCGGTTTTGAGGAGATTGCCGTAGAAGTTTAATTATGTACTGAACTCCCATTTTTGGGTGAGGATGTGTAATAATCATAAAGCAGTTGCTAATGAAATTGGTTGTACATAATTATTGTCTGTGAATTATGAAACTGTACCTATCTAAGATTATTTACAGCAAATTAACATTGTTAGAAAAAATGTGTTCCTGTGTTAAAAAGTACCTTTTTTTTGATGGGGGAAAATCATCCTATGACTTCTCCCGCCTTGGGTGAGGTAGGCGGGAGTGTCATACTCTTACTGACTTAAAACCACCCCGTTCCTTCTCCTGCTTGGAGCCGGAGCCCCGGTAACTTGTTACGTTGTCCGGAGCTCAGATCGGGCATCAGTCCGTTAAAAAGTTTTATATTTTCACTGTACTTAACTTCGTTTATTTTATCTATTTAAACTCATCAGAGACTTATTCATTGGCAAATTAATAGTTAAATACATTCAGATCCACAATTGCTCGTCTTCCTTAAACAATTAAAATGTACCCAACTACATTTGATCCAATGTTTGGCGCGTTTATCTCAATCCCAAAGCCAAGTTATCAGCATTGCAAATTCCGTGCATAAAATGCAAATGCCCCAGTAATCTAAAACTTAACGAACAAAAGGTATCAAGTGACCGTACCTAAGTGAATGTATTTTTAATTTGTCCGGATTTAACTGGGGTCCCCGTCGACGTCACCATGCCTCTAATTGAAGATTACATTCCCCAAATATTGTCACGAGCCGTCACTTAAATTAATGGGTTTTTTGATAACGTTATGATTATTTTTTAAACAAGATTTTTTGGGGATGACGTGTGGGAGAGCCATGCTTCGACACGAATGGGCCGGCTCGACCGGAGTGATACCACGGTCTCAAAGAAAACCAACGTGAAACAAGGGTTGCGTTGTGTTTCGTTCAGTAAGTGAGGTTACCGGAGGCCCAATTAGCCCTCTTCCCAATCTTTTTAATCCCGGATTCCCAAACACCAGAGACGAGTAGGTACCTAGGTACGTTGTCGCGAAGCCATTCACATGGCGAAACATAACGCAAACATTAACTGACACCAGTTTTTCCTAAAAAAAAAATTGTAACATTGCCTAATTAAGATTAATAAAGTTTACCAACGCCTTTTTCATGCCTTTTTATTCCGGAGCAAATTGTAAACGTATTACTGGGCTTTTTTCGGTTTTTTCGAAAATTTCTCAGTGGCAGCACGGAGTTTGGAATTGTGCCTAGTATATCGACACCAGCAATTTATACTGCGCTAACTCAAAAAGCGTACTTTACAGTAGAGGCGTTTAAAGGGAAAAACGTGATAACTTTTACATTAATTAAGATACTTTTTTGAAATTTGGTATGCTTAATATTTAATTTATTCATATTTATATTTCCTTAATTATTTCTATTTTTTGATTTAGCGCAAGTTAGCCGTATATAAACGTAATTCATCAAAAAAAATTTACATCCTATACACGTCTAACTTATGTTAGCGTAGTGTAGTACGGGACGTCGTAGTGCATGATCAATCATCTGATGCATATTTCAATATTTTATAAAGAACATGTACTTACTTACAAAAAGAATAGTCAACGTACCATTAATAAACTAATTAATACGTTAACACATAAGTATTTACTATGTAAAAGTCGCTAAGTCGTTCATTATACAAACGAACTTGTATACACACGAACGCACTAAACTACGCTCACTATGAGTTAGTGCAGTGTTGCACGGACTTTGACCAAAGTGATCCGCGCGCACACTCCGCTAATAATAGTTGGCGTAATATAAATCGAGTGATTTCAAAAAGTACCTTTACTTAGCGTTTTATAAGATTTGTAACTTTCTTATTGTTGCATATTTCTTCTCAATTTTTTTATGACGTATGTAAACACACATTTTAAGCAACTTGGCATAAAAAAAGTTTTTTCCAAATTTCGAGTTAGCGTAGTATAAATTGCTGGTGTCGATATGGCAATAGGTTCACCCCCTAATACATAGGGCTTATAACACAAATGGTGAAAAGTGACTGTTCGTCAATAAAGTGTTGGGTAATTAGTTAGGTGTGTAGTTTAATGTAATGTGTTACGTACTTATGTATAGTAGAAATTTCAGATCGGTATTTGAAACAAACTAATTTATCTTGTATTTCTTACGACGACGTCTAACTTTAAATTGTCACGCTTAGTGTGAAATAGAATTCATTAATGATATATAATATGTAATGTAAGTACTTACCTACTAGTCCGGTCAATTTAGACCTGAAAACAGTAATGAAAGAACAAAAATTCCGACAGAGCTGAATTTTGGTACAGACCTTTATTTTACTATAAAGATTAAAAATTTAAAAGTCCCCATCGATCCCATATGTGCTTCAAAAGTTATTCAAGGTCAAAGTTCAAAATTTTAGGTTTTTTGAGTTTTTCTCAAAAACCGTAAGTTTTTGAAAAAAATACCTCAGACCAAATTTGTAGATCTCAAAATTCTCTACAAAATGGTCCTTATAAGTTTTTCTATAAGTATTACCGTTTCTAAGATAGATTCGTGTGTCCCCACACACATTTTTCCACTTTGGAAGCGTCTAACTTTCAAACGATTGATTTTCACGAAAAGTGGTTTTAGAAACCTTAATGTCTTTTTTAAAGACCTATCCATAGACACCCATCACGGATATGTAAGCTGAAAAAAAAATTTTTTTTAATCAGTTCAATGTATGGAGTGGAGTGCCCTTTACTTTTTAAATTTATAATTTTTTATTCAAAATTCGAATAGCGGTTACCGAAATACACCATCTTACAAAGTTTCAACTATGTAGGCCCAACAGTTTCGTGGCCCAACAGGCTGTGACATACGGACGGACGGACGGACGGACGGACAGACATTTATTTCCGAAACTGTTGGGCCTACATAGTTGAAACTTTGTAAGATGGTGTATTTATAAGCATTCGAATTTTGAATAAAAATTTATAAATTTAAAAAGTAAAGGCACTCCATACATGGAACTGATTAAAAAAATTTTTTGCTTACATATCCGTGATGGGTGTCTATGGATAGGTCTTTAAAAAAGACATTAAGGTTTCTAAAACCACTTTTCCTCAAAATCAATCGTTTGAAAGTTAGACGCTTCCAAAGTCGAAAAATGTGTGTACTTACACGAATCTATCTTAGAAACGGTAATACTTATAGAAAAACTTATAAGGACCATTTTGTAGAGAATTTTGAGATCTACAAATTTGGTCTGAGGCTATTTTTTCAAAAAACTTACGGTTTTTGAGAAAAATCAAAAAACCTAAAATCTTGACCTTTGACCCCGAATAACTTTTGAAGCACATATGGGATAGATGGGGACTTTTAATATTTTAATCTTTATAGTAAAATAAAGGTCTGTACCAAAATTCAGCTCTGTCGGAATTTTTGATATTTCAATATCGTATATTGACCGGACTATACATTATATATGCATGTATCTGAGCTGTAAACTTGTCAATGCTACACACACACACAGCCTCAGAGACCTCTATTCAAATTCTCAATATCTCATTTCAATAGACTTCAATAGAGAAATGTAGTAACAGCAACTACCTATTTAGACAAATCAATCTATTTAGCCATATTGGTTATACCTAGGTACTACACAAAATTGATTACTAACTATAATTCATTCTAAAATATGTTCGTAATCAATTCACATACAAGCAATTTGAATGAACCCGTCAAGGATTGTTCTTACAGCATTTTGCATTTTCCTCTAAAGGGATTAATCAAAGTGCTTCCACCTGACGGAGCAGAAATTGCATTTACAAAGCGTTCTTATTAATTTATGATACAGTTTTTATCAAAACAAATTGTGCAAAGAGTTAAGTCTAGCAGCTAGCAGGTATTGCATTTTTCACCTCTTTAGTTGCTGTTTTTGACTCTGTCATAAAAGGGCTGTTTTGATCTGATATTCTATTATGTTCTTTTATAATTGATTGACTTGCTTTTTTGTCTATTATTCCAAGTTTTAGTTTATTACTTATTTTACTGTTCGGTATAGAGATGATTCATGACTTCCATGTAGGTATATTATGTATTCCTAAGTATATTAGGCTACTACGAAAATGTCTGGGAATCTAATTCAAAACCCTAATCGCGCTCACGGTTACTCAATCAAGAAGACAGTCAATAATCTGTTATGATTAGTTAGTTGCAAACCATAGATATTTAGTGTGTTTTTTATTAAAATAAAGGTAAGGAATTATTAGCAAAATCATCCTATCGTATAATATAATCGATAACTTTAAAATAAAATAAAAATTGTGAACACCAAACTGATGACTACGACTCCATTTTAAAAACAGAATTCCATTCACATTAAAAAAAACAACGAACTGTTCTTAATTTGAAATGATGACAATAACAATAACTTTTCGGCCAGTCCTCGTTTAGTCTATAATTTAACGAAAGAGGCTCTCGTGGTCAGCCTTTGTTAATTGATCGGTTTTCCAATAGAATGGCCCGTACGGTACACGGGACACGGCTACGCTGTTCGTTGCATTAGCGGCTCTTTTCACGACAATGAACAAGCGAGTTGGGGATTGGGGATGTGTATAGATTTCAAATTGTATTTCAATTTTATGTTATTAATAATATTGAAATAAATAATGCTGATTTTGACTTCGTTATGAAATTTATTAACATAACTTGCTAGAAATACCTAGATGTCTCAAAATCATGCATGTCCTTTCGGAGAAAACCAGACGCGAAATTAATTTAAATATGAATAAACCTGTGCTTATTTTTCTTTTATACTAAGTTACAAATCGTATTTCTATCAGACTCACTGTACAAATTAACATGAAGATATTATCATTATATTCTGCGAAATCTATTTACTTATTCTATAACTGTGCCAAAGTATTCAATAAACACTTGGCGAAAAGTCGTGAAAAATGGCTGGTCAGCAATCTAGGTCTCCTATTAATCTAATATGATTTGTATCGTTTGCAAACTTGTTAGTCACGGCTTTGGTTCCAAACTGTACGGTTGTAAACTCGTTAGACTTTTCTGAACGTCGAATATTTTTTATCTGTGCTCCGGGGTTGATGACCGGGAGCGCGCGCAATAGTTTATGTTTTGTATGACGACCTCATTTTATGGACCTTTAGTATTGGGAACTGTATTTACTAGAAATTATTTCGACTTTTAGGTACCAAGCCTAAATATTGACCTAATAAGGTCTAGATTTATATTTCCAAATATATTAAATATTAAACAAAACATATTAAAACAATAAATTGTTTCTTCTTTTTAAATCACCAACTGAAAAGTATAAAGGCTAAAACGATATTAAAATAAAATTTTAGGTTTCATTTCACAAAACTATACAAAATTCAAAAAGTTGGAAATTCATATTAAGTAGGTAAGTAGATACTAAGTAGAGGTACTCAGTAATAATCAAAATGAATTAACCTTAACAAATTCTGTAGACTGTAATGAGAGAGAGGAAATTTAATGAGATGGAGAGTCTATTGTTTTGGTTTAATCTGCCTATTGCGGGTCGAATGTTACGTCATAACGGTTCTGAACTGACCTTTTGAGGGTTGATTAGATTGGCTATCAAATGTCGAGTCTTGCTGTGATCAATCATACAAATTATAGGCATAGGATCCCTTTTGTACCCTGAACAGAAGAGTGACACTTCGCAGTGATTCGCTCATGTATTAAGAGAAGTAGTGGAGAGCATATATTATTTATTTCTAAATTATTTCACGGATTTTGAGAGTTACATGATTTTATTTTTCAATCCTACTAATATTATAAATGCAAATTGATGATTGATGAATTGATAGAAGTAACAAAGAAATGTTTGAACATTTATTTTGTTTGTTATTTCTTCACGTCAATGAGTTGAAATTTGGAACAGGAGTAGATTATAGTTTGGATAGACACATAGACCACTTTTCATCCAACAGGAACGCGGGCGAAGCTGCTGGCATAAGCAATTCAATATAATGCCGAAACTTCTGACTTAATTACGTACCTATTGTGTAATTTTTTACTAATATTAAGACGTACTTGCCTATAAAGATAAAAAGAATAAGAAGTATTATACAAAGTAGGGAATAGTCTTGAGACTTTAATGTAAATAACCACAGCTGTTCCATTGCAAAAAATGAAGGAACGAAAGTAATCTGCAGGTGTCTTTCTTTGTGATATAAAAGATGCGTCTGGGACAGAAGAATATTACGAACGAGCTTTTAAAAATTGTTATTTGTAAGTTAGTCTTTTTAAACTAAGATTAAAATGTTTGCTCGTGTGGTGCACAAACGGTACCTACAATTTCTTTTGAAACCATTGTCTATTAATGAGAATTGTGCAAAGGTCTGGTAGGTTTTGACTTTATCGCGCTCGTTTAGGCACCATTTTGTATTAGATAAGTATGTTAGGTCTTAGTACAGTATGCGGGTCTGCGTACAGCGATCAAGCGTAGGTCGACGGAGCCCACCCGATCAGAACCAGACCCGTGCGTACGGCGCATCGCGTCCCGCGCGCGCCTCAAAGAGCTATTAGACGAGATTGATTACAGATGAGGCCCAGTAGGGCTCAAGCCGACCCGGAGCTGCGGACTGCCCAGCGGGTTATTGGGGCTCCGGCTCAAAAAGCAGGAGTAGAAACCGAGTGGTTTAGTCTGTAAAATCCTGACACTCCGTCTCGCCTCGCCCAAGGCGGCTGAAGAGATGATTTTACCCCCTTGAAAAAAGTCTTAGTAAGTGTAGATTTAGGTTTTTCAATATTGGGTTTTTCTATTTCAGATTTTTTCTGATGTGAGTGGGGTCTACATTTTAGAACGAACACAAACGCTAAAACGAACACATAGCTTTGTTGAAGGACTAAAAAAACAGAATCTTTTTAAATTTTCATGACTATCAAAAGTGCCCTTTTTGTTGGAATTGAATTCATTATATTGGCTTTGTATTACAGAATTTGAAAATATACTCAGTCATTCGGAATTGGCAATAATATGACACAGGGATAGCTTTATTATTGAACACCCCTCGAGGGAATAAAGGGTGATAAATAATGATAAATGATATTTATTTCTGTAAATAGATTATAAGATAACACTTTTACACGTCAATATTTCAAATAGCTAGATGAGGCCGGTGTCAATCATGAATATTGACGTATAATACGCATAGTATTACTACCTATTAGAATTCTGTATTGTATATTTCTATTATGTATATGTCATACATGTACATCAACTCAAAGATTTACATGTCCAGGTATATAAGATTGTTTGGTAAACAGTTTTATCTTGAAGTACCTAAAACTTTTACGTGGAAAATCTAGGTACTTGACTTTTCCAATGTGATTGCTTAACTCAGAATTTCGTTACGCGAACGACGGATTCCTAAATCCATTATATTTTTTACTACGTGAACCGCTGTTGCGTAATATTTTTTTTAATTTCACCTTTAGAGATACCAAAGACGTAGAATAGGTATACTAGAAGTGGTATGTCTCTAAATCACTTTACCAAAAAAAAAAAAAAAAAACTATGGTGATTTTAATTAGACCCTTTGCATACCATCTTATTATTTGCTGTTGGAGTGCGCAGGAAACGGAGTAGAAAGTGAGTTAATGGTTTAAAATAAATAAATGTGATGTAGGCATACAATTAATTTTATCTATACCATCTTCGGCGATTATGAAAAAGTTGTGCTATTTAATTTTGGTCCTCCACGAATAACAATTAATCAAATAATACTCTAGAGTAAATAAATTGAGATAGTTAAGTAATGTAAAAAGGGTACGATGGGGCTCTTTGATAAAAGCCTCTAAAAAGATTTATACAAAAAAAAACAACATCTTATTGTACGCGTAGGATGAAAGAAAATCGAGAATAAATTTTAGCTTATTAGTTGTCATTGTTCAAGTTAAATGTCATAACAGTTTGCTTAAGATAAGTAAGTAATTTGGAAATTGCAAACCTTGGTTGAAAATGTCAGGCATACAACTATCTCTGTAAGTGTATGACTTGATTTACATGTTATATTAATTGATAGCGGGATTTTTCAAAGCATACATTGCAATTTGCACCTCTTGATTTGATACACCTACTTATACAATATTACTGACCTTGGCATTTGTCCTATCTAGTTATGACACATCAGTGTTATAATATTTAATGGTCTTGTACGCGGATTTATTTCGTTTATTGGCGTTACGTACATATTTATTCAGTATGTGAATGTGCTATTCTGTGTTCGGCGTCTTAGTGATAAATAAATGTGCAGGAATTTGTGTTGCTCACGAATGTTATGAGGTACTAATTTCTAGAAACTAAGTATAGATTTTTCCAAATATCTTTTGTGAAAATTTCATTAGGTAAAGGGTTTGTTTAGAAAATATTTAATGTGATTGAATGGGATTTACAGTAAAATATCTTACTTTAACTCAACAATATTACTATAGCACAATTAAGCTAAAATTCACACAACAATCACACCCTCCTAAAAGAGGAAGTATTTGGATAAAGCTAATGCACTCATTATTTTAAACGGTTTTATTTAGCATGATCTGTTTGTTTGTTTAGGTCTTAATTAATTTAATTTACAAATTGGCATTTAACCTGCCTTCCTGACGTCAGATCAATCTGATATTTGGTACATTTCATTTGATGACTATACAATATAAGCCAAATAAAACCGTTTAATATAAAAAAAATATGTATTACTTGTTCGTCAGCTATATTTAATTTGTCCCAAGTTATTAATAATAAGATGGCCACAAGACTGGCGATAAAATACATTGCCATTACTAAAGTATTAGAAAAAGAATGAACTTAAGAAAAAAATGGGATCTAACCTATCCCTACCTATGCTTTGTACTCTTCCATGATGAATCATTTTTTTTAACGTTGCCCCACAGTAGTATTTTTTCCCGTGTCGTGGGTGCGTTAACAAACAGATATGTTCACATACACATGACACCCAGACCCGAAACAACAATTTGTGGGTCACACAAAGAATTGCTCCGTGCGGGAATCAAACCCGCTACACCTTGCGTGGCAGCCAGTTGCCCAGCCACCGCACCAACCGTGCAGTCAAATCATTGCCCGATTGTAGTCTAAGATGAAACAAAAGGCCGGCAATGCACTTGTTACGCCTCTGGTAATTCAAGTGTCCATGGTCTTACCATCAGGTGATCCATCTAATCGTTTACCGGCTTATAACATAAACAAATAATAAAAAAGGTCACTAAATATCAGCTAAATAAAAGGAAAAATTATCGCGCACTTAATGGCCGGAGAAAGGCGATATATGCCATTAATTACTACAAAGGTGACCTCCAAGATAACGAGGATGGATGGCGCTCACCACGAAAACTGACTCCTAAAGTGATTTAGGTAATAAAATATGAACTGTACTGTATTAAATTGCGTGCTTCAAGTACTTGCCCAAGTAAGGTATTCTTAGGTAAGTGTAACCAGATACTCGTTTGCTTTGAAAATCGAGTATAAGGGTTTGAAGTAAGGAATTCCATGTTTAGAGATCGATTATCTTACTGCCGCACTTAGAGACATTTAATGATTACTTAAGCTTTGCTTTAGTAATGATTTGAAACAATTGATGAGGACTGGGTTAAGTAATCATTTAAAGACTATGGGTACGGCGGTTAACAATCAAGCCGATATGAATAACTTTCTAGATTTTTTGTCTTTAATTAGAATGGGTACTTGCATGATTACTAATATTAATCAATTAATTTGTATTATAGTTCGTTAGAACTACATGATTTTTCCCTAGATTAAAGCATTTAAAAAAAAATTGTATGCCAATTAAACCTCTACTATCCCTAGTTCTTGTTTAAACTGGTAACTGTAAAAGGCGGATAATAAGAGGCCAAATTCCATTAATAATAAAAAAGTTTAAATTAAACTTTTCAGTACCTATTCTATTACGCATCTAGAAAACCTTTATAAAAGTGTCTAAAAATGCTCAAAAATAAACGAACAAAATTGAATTTTGCGTCCAATTTAACATTACTTCGTAAAGTCAATAGAGAGAAAGGTTCAGTAAACATATAATGGAAGATAGGGTAACGCGAGAGCGAAAAGTAAAAGTCATATGTATAACAATCACGACTCAATAACTCATGCTTTTGATTAGAAACGGAGACTTTATTTGACTGTGGTGCCACCTACAAAATGATACTGTACCTATGTTACTATAATTTAGTGTGGGAGAGCCATGCTTCGGTTCGACTCGAGGGTACCACGGCTTCACAGAAAACCGACGTGAAACAACGCTTTCGTTGTATGAGTGAGATTACCGGAGGCCCAAATCCTTTCCAATATTCCCAATCCTCGATTCCCCAACAACCCTTAAATTCCTAACCTTCAAAAGGCCGGCAACGCACTTGTAATGCCTCTGGTGTTTTCTTCTTTGTCTTGTTATTGTTACGCCTCTGGTATTTCTAGGGTCCATGGGCGGCGGCGATTGCTTACCATCAGACGACTCGTCTGCTCGTTACGTTAAAGAAAATGTTACTTATTATCAAACATATTACTTTTTGTTGTACTTAATAACAATTTAGGACCAAATCAGTTTAGTTTTCACAAAGTATCTAATAACAAAAATGTACTGCTATAATACTGTTTGGTTCGCACAAACGCTGGAGGCTAGTAAAAGGCCGTGTACCTATTCAACTATTTTGGTAGGTACCTTCTACAATTCGCGTCTGGGACTATTTTGATGAACCAAGTCATACAGCCATATTTATCTTTGTAAGAAGGGATGACAGCTGAATTAATAATGTTTAACAAATTATACCAAGAATCTCTAAAGTTAATGACCTACAATATAGTTGTATACTAGCTTCCGCCCGCGACTCCGTCCGCGCAGATGTCGGTCTTCGCGTGGAAGTTTTATTTCTCCATTTTGAGTAACTCTGACAATGACATCTTAGAAATATCTATTGGACCCAAATACGGCGAGGCCCATAATAATTAAGGAGATCCCATAATAATTAATAATATTGAGCTATTGCTGTTGATCAGAATAAAACTGAAAAATAAAGCTTTTTTTTAAACGGATTTTTCCAGGATAAATAGTAACCTATTTTATGCCCAGGATAATAAGATATAATTATACCAAGTTTCATCGAAATCGAACCGTTAGTTTTCACGTGATGCCTGAACATATATAGACAGACAGACAAAAAAAAATTAATCACATATTTGGGCTTGGTATCGATCCAGTAACACCCCCTGCTATTTATTTTTTCTATATTTTCAATGAACAGAATCGACCCTTCTACAGATTTATTATAATATGAATGAATGAATGAATGAATGAATGAGAGTGTTATAAACGTAAGAGTAGACAAATATAATCAGAAAGCTCTGAACTGCTAAGCTATCGGGAGTTATACGTGTTATTGTGAGTCAACCCTAAGAGATAGACATTTGCTGTCGAGAAATATTTTTTAAACAATTTTAAGGAGAACATTTCTGTCTTACATTATTTCTGTGTAGCTTTAACCATTAAGGCTGCACATGCGACGGAAGCTTAAAAAATGGAGTAAGTTCTCCTGTTTTCCCAACATTTTCCTTTACTGCTCTGCTCCTATTGATCGTAGTTGAAATCTGTCGAGTGGTTTTTATTTCTATAAAAAACATACAGACAGACAGACAGACAGACAGACAAAAAAAATTCTGTAAATTTCAGTGATTAGTGGTCAGTATCGACCACTAATCACCCGCCGATAGTTATTTTGGAAATATATTTCATGTACAGAATTGACCTCTTTATAGATTTATTATAAGTATAGATTTTATTTTTTGATTTTTGAAATAAAAACTATCCTATGTCCTTTCTAAGGTTCTAAACTATATCTGTACCAAATTTCAACCAAATCCGTCAAATAGTTGCGGAGATTAATGGTATAAGCATAGAATGTTCGACGTGATTCTTTAATTTGACATAACTTTTTTATTTATGAACCGATTGACATGAAACAAACACTAAATGTAAATTTAAGCATCCCACAATATATTCGTGAAAACCGCATCCAACTCGGATCAGCCGTTTCTGAGATTACCGCGCACAGACGAACAGACAAACAGACAAACAGACAAACAGACAAACAGACAAACAGACAAACCGACAAACAGACAAACAGACAAACAGACAAAAAAAAAGTTAATTACATTTTTGGGTTCGACATCGACATAACAATAACCCCTGCTATTTTTTTTATTTTTATTTTCAATGTACAGACAGCACTTTTCTACGATTTTATTATATGTATAGATATAGATAATGAGAATTTATGTTTTTAAGACCAAAAGCTAAATAGACCTATTTATTTGTTTAGTGGACGTGACCTGTTGCTTGTTGACATTATTGTGTTATTGACATGTTTATTGTAATATTCTTTTCTTAACTTCTAGAAAGCATGTAACAGATTTTCAATAAAGTAACTTTTAAACCATTTGACGAAATAACGTCTGTATATTATTATTTGAAATATAGAAGATTTGCTAAAATCAATCTCCCACGTGCACAAAAATGTGATTTACGTATAAGAAAATAAGAGTTGAAACAAGTGGATCACGAGGCTTTGCACAGGTTTGGACATCTGTTTTTGTCATAAGCTTGTGGTATTTTATATACCATTGGTACTTTATATATCATTGGTCCTTTGGTACGTAAGATTAAGAATAAGATACAGGTTTTATTTTAATAATAGACGTAGACCAAACAAAAAAGATGAAGAAGACGTATTGTCATAAATAGCAAAAGACTAAAAGAAAAGACCTTAAAGTTGAAAATTGCTTCCCTTGGTTTTATGTAGTTGTTTATCCACGTACGTAACCTGGTTCCTCTTAACGCGATAATTACCCGTATCAGCTGAGCGATTAGAGCCGTATAGGAGTGCGGTACCCGGCAAATCGGTAAGTGGACGGGTTTGCTGCTTCGACAACGGCGACCTCTGTTAATTGGTTCCTAGAGTTTTAAATACCCTCACTATTACATGCTCAATGTACTGAAGTTTTGTATATGCTTATGTTTTTACGCAATTGGGTTTTATAGATTTTGATCTAATATTTGTGTGATTAAGTACAATTGAATTAAGTTATAAAAGAGTACATTATGACCAGATGATAAGAGGTTATGATAAGAGGACTAGAAAACAACACAAGCATTGAATGTAAAAGAAATATTGTTTATAATAATACTTGTTACAAAATTAAGTGCGTCTCTTCTTTCTAGAGTCCTTTCATGAAATTAGGAAACAGTATCATTTTCACTTTCCTTTTAACAAAGTAAACAGTGACTGCAGTAAGTGGTGTGAGAAAATCTTATTTTACCATGGCATCGGGCCCGGGTGTTTTGGTGGCAGTGTTACATATGTATGGTAATTGACTATTTTTAATTTCACACTCATTTTTATTTAGCTAATGAATAAAATACACAGTGTTTGGTGATGTAAATAAGCAAAAGTATGAGAATTTTGTAAAGATATGATTTATTTTCACAACAATTATAAATTGCAGAAATGAATATGTTCACTATTGCGACTGTATTCACTATAAATATTATTTCCACTCACTCAAATTGTAAATCGCAAAAAAAGAGCCTCATGAAGATGAAATTACATGTTGATACAACTTTAGTTCAAATTATCACCTAAAACTTCACCAAACAGTTTTTGAAATCACTGCTATTACGAACGCTGCATTAAAATGAAACAAATAATTTTGTTATTCAGAAATGTTAAGCATTTATTGTTGAAATGCATTAAAACTTGGAAACTTAAGACATTTGATCATTATAAAGCCACAATATGAATGCTTTGATTTATGACTGAAAAGTGAAATGTAACTCTGAACTGAAAACTAAATAACTCAATAATGGTTGAAAGTACTGAGATGCAGGATCTCAACTTTTGAATACAAGATATTTTAAGTGCTAAAATATTTTCTCAGCGTACAATTTTACTATTCTAAACTTAAGATATTTTAAACTTTATATCTTTACTATAGAGTTCGAAATCTGTTAAAGTATTAAACACTAAGATTTGCTGCCGTGTCGTGAGTGCGTTTTATTACTTTATTGAAAAAGGTTATTTATTAAAATGAAACAAAGGTGTTATTTATTTTATTTATAAACATTTTATATTTTTTATTGTTCTTGGATACGAATATCTGTTCTCTGATTGGTTGGGTAATTTGCGCTAACCAATCAGAGCGCCGAACATGTTTCGTTTCGTTTTCGTTTAACGTAAAGCAAACTCGTACCAAGGGGACTGATCAAGCCTCTGCCCTCACTTTAATCATTATTTTTATATTTGAATTATATTCAGTAAAAGATGTCATGTGTAACAAACTTAAGATGGCTTTGCATTTACGTTTGTGAATACTAGTGATGTAAATGGCAGTCTTTATTTGAATGAACAAAATTTTAATTTTATTTTTAGAGAGATTTAAAAGATAAAACACATTGTAGATTTTTTTTATAGAGAGAACAACAATGTTTAAACTGGTTTATTTATAGATGAGATTTTACCTCCATACAGTCACACACTCGACTGTGTCGTGTCGTGGGTGTATTTGCTAAAGCAAATCTCTGTTTGTTCAAACTATTATTCCGGAATAGTTGTGTAGGCGTTATAAATATTTACTTTAGCTGAAAAAATATTCGCGATAAGCCACTGCACTTGGGAGGGGAGCAGCTTAGCGTGGTCACCAATTATTGGGAATATAACCTTAATAAAATTGAAACTAATTTTAGTATAATCTTCTTGAACTGTCTTTTATGAAACTTATTTTGGTTACTGCAGCACTCAAAGACATTTAATTATTACTTAAACTATTCCTTAGTATTAATTTAGTATCGATAACAATTCCTGAGGATTCAGTAATCATTAAATGTCACTGAGTGGGACAGTTGGAGTATCAATCGTAGTGTAGAATAATTCTTTATTATTTTTTTAATAATGTTTATATATTTTTGTAATTTAGTGTAATTTTATCCTTCGTAAACATCAAAAGAACGTATTTATTATTAAAATCAACCTGCTTCAAACTTAACAACAATTTGTTTTCAACTTCATCTTGTACTTACTATTTTTATTAATTTTAGTCTTATCATCCAAATTTTGTAAAACAACACGCGTTTATCTTAAATCCAACAACAGAATCTTAACAATGGCGCTTATTAAAAAGACTTTAAAGAATGTTTGTTTTACAAAACCGTTTATTTATCGATAAAAGCATCGGTGGTAAACTCGGTAGCTCCCCACCGTAGCCGTTGTCTCGTAGCCGCGTAGCTCCGTAGCAAGTTTCAGTGCTACGTTTGCCGCGCCCGCTGCCGCTACGCGATGCCGTAGCAAGCCCGCCATACGAACGTAACTTTAACTCGCGTCGTTAATCACATATTTTTATGAACGTTGTAAATATTTTATTACTTAAATATAGTTTCTTTTTCTTAACCTAAAATACAATAAAATAGTACATTACTCAGTAAAATATTTTTTTAAAATAAAATATGTTTCGTAGTTCGTTTGCAGTTATAGTTGTTCGTAGACTGAATGATATATAGTATGATGGGTTTCCATTAAAATTTTTAGTATGAAATAAGTGTGCCAAGTTAAGTTTTTTATATTGAAAACAAAGTACAGTAAGCTACGAGATGCCTCCGTTGTTTGTTCGCTATTTAAAATACGTTGTTGCAACGTTTTTAATAAAAGGTGAGTTTTCGTTTAATTTTTAAAGTGGTACAAAATAAGTGCTAGTGTAGGTTAAAATAAGGATCAATTTTAAAGGGATAAGTATATACTGATTATTTACTAATATTCGGGTTAAAGTCGGTTAAAGTTATTGTTTTTTATAGATTATAGATTAGTCATAAAAATATATAAAGTGCTCAAAATATGCTTTTAATGAATTTCATTGAAAATATACCTAATTGTTTTATTGTTTGTGAATATAGAATCCACAGCAAATATTTTATTTAACCCTAATATGTCGAAACACTGCGTGGTACAAGTTATTAAGCGGTAAAGGTTGCCAAACCTCACTTTTTATATGTTTTTTTACGATATATGGGATTAAGTAGGTTTAAGATACAATATGTTTTTTATTATTAATCCCCTGCAAGAGTAAAAGTGTGTTAATATGTATTTTTTATGAGGAGTTTGACTTCTTTTTGTGTTGTTGCCCGACATGACCGATATTGTAGTTAAGATTTTAAAACTATTTCTTATATGTATGTAAGAACTAATAGTTTTATTAATGTAAGAATATGAAAATGAATTACTTATTATTAATTTGAAAGATGTTTTTTAAATACATAGTATTAGATAGGAGAATCTGAGACCCAGTGTAAAAAATAAAAAATGTAATGTGAATGTAAAGACGATGATTTCTTATAGTTAGAGAAAGAGAGAGTCATTTGTTTTTTAAATTGTACAGTGCTTCAAGGCTTGGTTTGACATAAGCAGAAATGCCTACTAGGAATTTACTCGAGAGAGACGCCATTTTCGATTTACCTTCCAAATGCGTTATCTTTGTTACTTTAATGTAAAAACAGAAACACTTTTAGGAATATATATAGGTATTTAAATTGAGTGGGCTTAAAGCGTAGTATCCCAACTAGCACTTAAGAGTTAAAATAAGCTATATAGAACCTGTATAGAGACTATAGCCGAAGTTAATAGTGTTAATGCAGTCCTGTAGTAGTGAGTTACAGCATTCTCTAACACACTTGTAACCTCAAAAGAGGCCCACGATTTTACAGGCAAGAGTAATATAAAGTGTATAGAATGGTGTTATACTAGCAGCAATGTGCCTGCAATTAAGAGTCGAATATAGTCAATAACATACATAAGAGTGTTATTATGGTTATTTAAAACAGTTAGTTGACACCTTGGGTTATAAAAAGGATTTATAATGCTTTCAGATAAAGCTGTTACTGCTTTATTGATACTTTGTTAACTCCAGTGTATAGTTTTTAGTGTACGACACAAAGAAGAACGTTAAATTTTAATAGGTTAAGTACTTATCCACGTAAAGTTTAGATATCGAAATATTATGGTGTCCATTTTATTAAGTATACCTAAATATAAATTTTATTTAAAATTACGTCTGCGTCTTTTGTGTATTGTGAATTATTCCTGCCCTTGTGAATTTACGGTAAGTGTATACCATATTTCTCATCTCATTTTTCACGCGCCTGGGATTTATCAACTATTTTAAAGAAATGTGACAAAGAATAATAAAAATTGCTTTCAATTTTTTAACCGAACATGATAAAGTATGTGAGATTCGTAAGTATTGAAATGTATTATGAGAGTATCATTCATTTTACCACCTTTAAACTATATATTATTTAGTATTTGGATGATAAATTTTGTATATAAGTACCTATTTGTTTGTAATGTTATGTTTACAAAAAAAATGGCGAGCCCGCTTTAATGTTAAAATACTCTATTAACTCATTTATAGCACTCGTTGCGACACAATATCTGTAGTCAAGAATATTGTGCAGGCTTTGGTAGATATACCAGTGTAACAATACTCTTAGTCAATGAGATTTATTAGAATTAAGACATTATTAGTAGCTATAACGTACAAACCACATTAGGGTTCTTTGACAAATTATTGTAAACCATTTAAATATAAAAGGAATAAGCAGTTTCCAGCTTTACTATGTAGATTGTTATTTATTTAGTAGTTTAATATTTAACTAAGAAATTATGATCGAAAATGCTATGTTGCAAAACATTACTAAACAATCACTCCAACCTTTGACTCAATTACACACTATCAATTTTTTTCTTCTAGTGTCTTCTCTTTTACATCCATTGAAAACAGCTTGAGTTTGTTTGTTGCTTGCAATTAAGAATCTATGTATCGTATTACCGATTTACGAGTACTAGTGTCGCCTTTTTCGACCATATTTTAATTTACATCCACTTAACATACGTTCAAGGAAATTTATTATTTAACTCAGAGAGTTATCATCGAATTCTTTGATTTGTTTTGCAAATACGATCAGATACATGCATGTGTGTGTACCGATTTATTGATTTAATAATTTTTGAAAAATATTAGCGTTTTGCAACTATTTACCAAATATCCTACGTCCGCGCAATTTTCGTAAAAAGCGGTCCAAAGTTTTTGCATCACGTATTAATATATAGATTATTATTCATTTGATGAAATTTTTATTTCAGAATGCCATTTAAAATAATTCAAACGATTGAAGGGAATAAAAAGAAATTATTTACTGTTCCATCGGGATGGGAGATCGATAATATTCTAAGATACCCTAACAAACCTCCATCGAAGTACATTAAAGATGAAAATTCAAAACCTACGCCTGAGTGGGAGATTATGAAATGTACAGTAAAACGCATAAATATTTCAAGCTACGAGGCGGGTGATAAACAAATTTCTGAAATGATGAAATACAGCGATACGGATGAAACCGATGATGATAATCGACTACAGCCACGACGTCCACATTTCAGTTTCCTCAATATGTTGCTCAACGGAACCCTGTTGTGTACAGCTCACTCTTTCTTGAGCAAACCATGTAAAATTATTCATTATATCTTGATTATGTGACAAAGCATGTGTATTTTTTATGAAATCATCGGTATTTCTACCAACAGAACCCTGTCGAATATAGCTTACTTATATAGTGTTCATAACGCCCTACAACAGTTTTTAATAAAACTGGTATGACACCATAACCCTTAAGCAAGGCTAAAAAGAGTTATTAGATACTTTAAATATTTCGTGTTACTACATTCTCCAATAACTCTACCATAGAACCAATTGCTGCACTTATAGTCGATATAGAACCTATACACGTACAAGACACTTCTTTGTGATAAATAAATAACAATAGAAGTTAATAGGTGTCAGTGAACACCGTTGTAAAACTTGAAGTGCTACCGACAGAGTAAAGCTTTAATATTTTAAGAATATTAGTTTCCAATACCACTATTCGGAGTTTTAAAGTTGTTCTGCATCGTTTACTGAAGCTATAGTATCACTGTTGGTGTTAAATTTATTTCTTATCTCTTCTAATAGATTAAAATCTACTACTGAAAGCCTTCTAAGCCTGTAATACCTCTTGAAGTTACTTAATTACCTGTAACCAACGCTTAAATGTTAGTTGGGATGTTATGTAAAAATAATAAAAATTGAATTTGCTTTTTTCATTAGGCCTTCCTGGAAAAGTGGGACTGATTCTGTCCTGTACAATACATATCTATACAATATATATCTCTCAAGAGGACTAGGTGTCAATTGTAATAGTATGCTATATTTGTAGATTCAAGTAGGGATTTGTAGTATGTATCAAAAGTGACATTTATGTAACAGAATTTACTAGAATTTTACGTGTCATAAATTGGCAATCGTGCTTTCGAAAGGCGACTTTGATACAAAATTCGATGCTTTTCGACATATCAACTCACAGTAATCGATGATTCATAAATAGTAAAAGCGTAAAATAGTTCCATTGTCTTAGAAAAATTTTTCTAGATTTTATATTTTTTTATAAATCTCAGTTATACTTTTGGACTTCAATCAGTATTTGCAATAATTATGCTGACTAGCTTATTCTGTACATACTTAACAATGTGACTAATATCATCAATCAATCGAAATGATAACACGAGATTACAGAACCATTATTAAAAAAGTTACACATATATAGAAAATAAAAAAATATATACCTATACACTTATATAGAAACTTATAATAAAAATTCTGATTCATTTTCGAATAGGTACCATTGGCTAACCATGATTTATTCGAAATTTGAGGTTAACTTCAATAATCATTTATTTTCGCTATGGAACAATTTTGCATAAAATAAACATCATTTACCTTCGTCATTATTATGCATATCATCGTGTCATTGTATCGGAAATTATCGTCGTTTATATGACAATCAAGTTGCTGTTGTTGACAAGTAGGGGTTGCTAGGTACATAATATATTATGGTCTATATGATAAATAAGGGTTGTCAGTTACATATGTATGATCAATAGAGTGATCATGTTACATTTTAGAGAGCACTCACACATAAACGGATACCTGTAAGTGAACCTCTTCTATGATAGTCTCGTTGTTTGTAACTAGCTTGAAGTACTAGAACCATAGTAGCTGTTATTGGTTTTACATACGTACATACATAACTTCATGTCTGTCTCTTATGGGGGTAGGCAGAGACAATGGAACGCCAATTTCTACGATTCTTACACACCTCTTTCGCTTCATCAACAGTCATCAGTCTTTTCATGCATGCTCGTCCGTTAAAGGTACTTTTAATTTGGCCCTTCTTTAAGATATTGGATTTAAGATCTCAATTTTGCTAGTAACATAGTATCTAGTATTTTATTGTACTCAATATTAAACACATGGACCACTTATAATGTGAGCGAAAATTGTGTTAAGTTACAAATCAATAAATATCAAAACATTTGTGTTATACACCATTTTTTTAAGTAAATATTCAGTTTTCTAATCATTCTTTTGAAACCACTAGGTATTACAATCTATTTATAACTTCGATATAAAATATTTCCAGACGCATTAAGTAACTTACATAGAAAAGTCAATTAAGATCATCCTACACATTATCTAAAGGTTAGATTAGTATAACAGAGACTTATAAACGTTCTACCTTACAGAATAAGTTATAAAAGTGAGGGAACTCAAGTTGATATCACCTACATTCATTAGATGAATCTCTTGAGAATCTTCTAACAAAGTGCTCTGAACTGCAATAATGTCTTGACTTAATGTGCTAATCAGGAGCCGCATAATGTTATCAATACTCGGATAATGGCAGCATATTATCATTTCTCAAATAAATGAAGCCATTTTTTTTTCGGTCCGTTGTGTTGGTATTTTTAGATTTAGTTACCTTTTGTTGCTTATATTCGGAGCTTATAAATATGCAGTGGCAGACTGTTACTTACTCGTACTTTTGTATTTGACCAATTGGCATCGATTATTCTATGTGCGATCTTTGGATATTTTCGGATATACTTACATGAATATTGTGATTCGCTCTCTCAAGTATAAAACATAATTTTTTATATAATAGGTACGATGTATTTTGTTCAGTTCTGTTTAATCTACAGTTTTATTGCTTGTAGATTGAAGCATTGTTAGCGTGAAATAAGGCTTGCGTTGTGTGATTGAGGTTACCGGAAGCCCATTTAACCCCTTCGTAATCTTCCCGATTCCCTACAATCCTTAAATTCTTAACCTCCAAAAAGCCGGCAATGCACTTGCAACGCCGCTGGTGTTTATTTGTTGCTTTATTGCTTACCATCAGGTGATCCGTCTGCTCGTTTACAGGCTTACACGATAAAAAACATAATTTACCGCGTCTATCTAAAATCTAAAACAAATAACAATTAAGAGTCCAAATTCCAGAAACAAGTGCCATATTAATGTTAAGTTATACGCATATAAATTCAATCTCAAACATACTTAAAATTATTACCTCATCAGTAAGTGTAGGTATATATAAAGATTATCATATTCCAACTTGTAAATAAAACTTATCGAATTCTAAGCCGTTAAGTACACATGGAAATAGGTAATCCGTGTGAAAGTATCTTTAGGAAGTGCCGTGGTGTTTGAAGGAAAGTTCGGAGGCTCATTTACATGGGATCTGGCCCTATCACGATGTGTTACATTAACTCCATGCATATTAAAAGAGCTTTAGCTATTGAATTTTACACTATTAGCACTTTCTATTAGAAGAGGATATTTATTTAGGATGGGTTGACTTATGATTCGATATGGTATTTTAATGGGATTCTGTCGCCTTCTCAAGGACGCGACCCTTCAAGGAATAACCATGCTGAAATTAGTTTCTGGGACTCAGGTTAAATTGTTATACTTGGTTTAATAAATTTGGTTAACGCTTGTTTAGATTTACTTAAATATCCGAATTCAAACTATTATAATAATTCCTCACACGTTTGTGTTTTCTGCGAAGTACACAAATGACGTCTATTTGTTGTTCATAAACCAGATGCGTATCATGTCATGGTTCCGAGAAGTAACGTTAGTTAACAACTCTAATCAGAGGACAAAACTAGATCGTGTTCGGCTCTCTGATTGGCCGGTGCAAATAAACCAAACATTCAGAGCACCGAACGCACTTTCATTTTATTATAGTTCAAACGTAAACTAAACTCGTACTAAAGGCTGAAATCAAATTTAAGTGAAGATGTATAAAAGAGGTCACACAACGTCACATAATACCTGTTTCTGATAGTTTCCCCGCTATGACCACAAATTGAATGGAGTTGTTTTTTTTTAATTTGCTGCCTTGTCTCTCTGCCTACCCCAATTCTAGACAGACGTGTCGGTACGATTTATGACAGTCTATGTTTTATGACGATACGATCAAATATGACGGTTTAGTTTTCAATAAATCAATTTATTTATTGACAAGACTCTTCAAAAATTGCTCTATATGTTGGCAATTGCTCAATTTTAAACGTAATATAAAAGATTTATGAATAGTTCTTGAATCAGAAAATACGTCGACGAAATTGAATATTCTATATAAAATTGTACTTTACTTCAATTTCCGGAAAATTATTGAGTGCCCCACACTCGTATCAGAAGATATTACCAGTACTTACGGCACTTGTAAACATGTGATATGATATTGCCATAATGTTTATGTCAAGGACACAGAAATAACTATGAGTGACAACGGAATGATAGTATATTTTTAGAAATATTGAAGTGCCATTTATTTTCGGCGAAGAGTACCGTATGATATGTACCATTGGGTTATAATTTACAACTTCTATCCCATTTTTGTTTCCGCGAGGATAGGTTATTTTCGCATAGTAAACAATAACCCATATCTTAGTACATTTAATCGTGTAAACAAACAAATAAAATTCCAATTTTTTTTAACATCGCACGGTCATTACGACCCTTCCTAACGCCCCGCACCTGTCATGAAACATTATTTCTTTATTCAGCTACATTGTTAGTATTTTTGTTTGAACAAATCTGACTACCAAAATGAACCCTCGTCATGTCTTCAAATCCTCACAGAGCTTGTCAAAATCCAACCCATCTTACTGTTTTCACTGATCTTACTGTGTTTTACATGCAATATGTTGAATTCTTTAGTATTATTACGCAGTCGTAGTCCTTTTAGCCGCGCGTTCGCAACTGCGACTTCTAAGTTTGGGATCGCGGTTTAGATTTTCAGGTCAGGAAAACTTTAGACTTTTAGATTTTGAAATAATATTAGCTTTTATTTAGAATTTTTAGGTGTAATTACGGCGGTCTACCAAGTGGGCTACCGGGGCTCTGACTCTCAAGGCAAGAGTAGGAACGGGGTGGTTTTTAGTCAGTAAGAGTCTGACACTCCCTCTCGCCTCACCCAACGCGGAAGAAGTCATTGGATGATTATTTTCCCCCCACAAACAAAAAACGTGTACGTACGACAAAAGGTATGCAACCTTTACGGCTTTACCTTACAAGGGAGACATAAGAACTCATAACGTTTATGTATCTGCCGAAAAAGGGGTGTTCCATTTAATATGTGCTCCTCCTGTCACTTTTAAAGGGAATAAAACGAGTGATATTTTATTATTTGATGTTACATTATTACGTACTTGCTTGTTCATCCCTTGTAAAATGAATAAGATTTGCACAACATCAATAAACTAGATTACGACGCTGTCGACGGTGAAAATCTTCACTGTATCTTATTTTATGTGGGGAATGAATGCGAGAGATATATTTCCAGAACATTCTGTATATTCCTTACAAATTGTGAATGTGGACTGTAAGATCTCGGTTTTTATTGAGATCTGTATCGGAGTTTAAGTGTTGAAGTATGTTATAGTAGATTTTATCATTTATGTAAATGTTTTACTGCAGTCGTAGAGTTGTTTATCATTGTCTGCGGTGACCTTACTATGATCCCCAAGTTGCTTGCTGCCTGAATTATAGGAATTTTGCCATCTACCGACTGAAAATTATGATGAAAGTTTTTGAAGAAGTACCTGGTTTTTAGTAATAGAAAAAAAGAGTTTAGTTATTTTGTTAGTACTGCTGTCAGCCTAACGACTTTTCTAGAAAAAGGGCAAGCATTATGTTATGTAATTTGTCCTTGAATTACAATGGCCTCCAAAGTTTAGTTAGCGAGTGAAATTGATTCGAGACATTGAATCAAGTTCTACGATTACCAATCTATTTTCTCACCGACCCTGTGGATACCGTCTGCTGGGACTGTCGGCTTGAAGCCACCATCTTCTATTACATTGTTTTAAATTCTAGTCTTGTTGTGTTGTCTTGATTTTATTATTTCGGATTCCCAATTGGAACGTCTTCGGTACCCTTAATGCTATTTTTAAGTAGACAGATACTCTATAAGAGCCGTTGTGTAAATATGGGTCAATATTAAAGTTTTATAGATTCTTTTGAAATAAATATACTAAACAAATGAAAAGTACATTTAACCGACGAGCATGCATGAGAAGACTGATGACTGTTGATGAAACGAAAGTAGTGTGCAATCACAGCAATTGGCGTTCTATTGTCTCTGCCTACCCCTATGGGAAACAGGCGTGAGTTGTATGTAAATAGACCACGTAATATATTGTGTATCAAAGGTCACTCACATAAAAATAGTGAAGTAAAGATTTTGACAGAACTTTTAAACCTCGTAGGTTAGGCAGAGATGCACATAAATGTATTATCTAATAAATAATCAACTTTTATATTCACTAAAGCTGATAGCAACCACACTTTTTCGTTACGTTTAATGGCTAGCCACTGCATTAATAACCCTGGCTGATGGTATATTAATTGGCCATAAAACCTCATTGGTTCATATTATATCGGCATAAGTTACTATCCTACCGCGTATAAGCGCGCATTCTCGTAACTTCATAACACAGATTACGTAGATTATTGAAGATAATAAAATATTACGCCTTTGTCCCTGCTGGATAGAGTAGAAGTTTATAGTACGTTCATTTTAGGTTAAAAATGATGTTAGCCCTCTTGTTCTTCTCTTTGTATTGCTGGGCTTATTTCGGTTTTTCGAAAATTTCTCAGTAGCACGGAGTTTGGAAATGTACCCGGTATATGGCAATAGGCTCACCTACTATTTACATGGGACTTATAACATAAATTGTGAAAAGTGGGTGTACATTGGACATAAAGTGGTAATCCGTGCCATAATTTGCACCTCTGCCTACCCCTTCGGGGATAAAAGGCGTGACGATCGATATATCTTTTCTTGGCTGTCGTAGCCTAAAGGACTGGAGCCCGTAAAAGACCGGACTAAAAAGACCAGCAATGGTCTCTGTTAATTCTGAAGACTTTAACCCAGCGGTCTCCATATTTCATTTAGGTACATCCTAATTTGTAGAGGAGATTCATAGCTCAATAGTAGACTTTCACAGGCTGTTGATGATGAATTAAACCGACCAGACGTAGTTCCAGGAATAAGACTAAACTTGTTTTGAAAATTTAAAGCTGTATTTATAATACAGAGTTAAATTACAGTTCCTACCCAGTAAATAAGTTTAATACGCTATGAATGGAGTCTGAGTTTCGTTTCTGAATACAATTTTCCATTGAAATTTAATAGACGGTATGGTTAATTTAAATTTGCTTGAAAATTAATATAAATTATGTGGTGAATAATGTAATGTAAATTAATCTAGTTTTAATGAATTGTGTCTTGTGGCTTCTTTCACAAATATTTTGTACCTTTTCTTTTATGAAATAGGCTCGCTTATGCTTCGAGGCATATCTTACCTTTGTATAATTTACAAGTGAGTAATGCCACTTGTATCTTTGAGGACTATTTAAAGGGAAAAGATAAATTTTTGCGAATGAGAATAAATATGTATAAATTACTAGCTGATGCACGCGGTTTCGCTCGCGTGGATTTTTTAAATGATTATTAACCTACGCAATAAAATATACGAAATAAATATTGTGACTATACTACGAACTAAATATTAATATCCCACAGGACCGCGGGTGAAGCTGCTGTGTGAAGCTAGTGGACTAATAATTATCTTATCAGTATAATAGTAATTCTATTAAGTTAAACTTGCAATTAATGTAGCAGTTGATGTTGTATGTTAGGCCTATAGCTGCAAACAAAAATATGTTAAAGGCTATTCCTCCGCTAGTGTCGGTCAGCGTTGTCCGACATGGCGTCTAATGTGTTAATATAACAAAAAATGTGATTTTATACGTTGCTAATATAGCAGTAAATGTTTATAGATATGCCATCCAAAATAACCAAAAAATAAATGCCCACGTTAACCTCAAAATGATAAATTAATTCCGAAAACAAATCGATCATACCATTACGCACCGAGTTCTAACATTTAATAAAATTCGACAACAATATTCAGTGTACCTAGTACCAGTACCTCCCACCGAACGGAACAGCATTAATCAAAAGCGAAAAGCGCTTAAAAACTTTTCAATTCGCCCCTTAAGATATTCGCAGTTGCTAATTGAATTGAGAAATAAACTTGCATCCTTTTGCAAAGCGAAACAGCACTCAAGTACTGTTGTAATACCTCAATGAACGGCTAATTACTGTTGCTTTACCTAAATGTTCGTTTTGTGCAATTAATTTTGTTTTAGTTCTGTTGGGTTCCGGGTACGGTTGTGATAGTGATGTTCTTGTTTGGGTCTTTATTCGATTTTAAATAAAGGTTTTGTAATCATATACATATTCATATTAGTTAGAGATTTATACACATAGACTATTAGTCAGATACTTCTAAAACGATTTATTTAAATATATTGTGACAAATAAATCTACAAATAATAATAATAAGTAATAAATAAATATGTAGGTACAACTTCAAATCAATAAAAACTAAAACTAAGAAAACATTTAAAAAATAAATGTAGGTATGAATAAATTTCTTCTGAATGTATTTTTATTACGAGTCGGTTATACCTAAGGTATTATATGATTAGTTGTTGCAAACTTTTTCTATACGTAAACTACGGAACCCTAAAAAGGCGGTTGATATTTGATATAAGAACGTCACACAAAACTATGTAATATTTTTTAGTTTTTAACAAGAAAAATTTTAATTATAGTCCATTGAAATGTTACAATTTGAGGGCCGAATTATGCATTTTTTAGAGGACGCAATTTTATTTTTTGATCATGTAGGGGGGGTCAATAGAAGCTTAACTTGAAGTTTGTGGGGTCGCCACCCTTGTCCCTCGGCCGCCATCTTGGAAAAAGGGATGGAAACACTTTTTTTGCTATATCTCGGAAACTATGCATCGTAATAAAATTTTTAAAATCATAATTTGTAGAAAATTATTTTGCCTACAAATATGTTTAATAACTTTTTGCCCTAAATTAACAATTAAAGAAGTTATAAGTAAAAAAGTGAATTTTTGTTAATAAAATTTTCTCTTTTGCTCTATAACTTTTTTTTACATTTTATAAATAAATGGCTTCAGACCAATCTTGTAGAATATTTTTCGAGAAAATTTTTTCCCTACAACTGTTTTCAATTTCATTCATTAGAAACTCAGTTACAGCGCTCCGAAGTTAACCGGGTTCGTCAAATTAGTCCAGTCAAATAAGTTTAAATTAGGTAAGAATCTCGGAATGCGAGATTACCAGCTGTAATTTTGTAAATACTTGTATATTGACACCCTAAAACTTGTCTCAAAACCATGGTATATATGGTAGGGTGTAAGCAACTCTTAAAATTCAGGGTCAAAGGTCCCAAAAATCGTTCTTTTGCGGTTTTTTGGAAATAACTCATTTCCTATGGGTTTTTGGTATTTGTATTCATTATCAATATTGTAGAATACAAAATTCTCTACAACTTTTGTCTAATTATTTTTTTTACATAGTGAACCGTTGTCGAGTTAGAGGGCGGAGAACGCACGGTCACTGCATCACATCGGACATTTTTTTTCAGCTAACCTATCCGTGATGGTTGGTTATGGATAGGACATTAAAAAAGACGTTATGGTTTCTAAAACCATTTTTCGTCAAATTCAATTGTTTGAAAGAGAGACGCTTCTAAAGTGGAAAATTGACCGTGCGTTCTCCGCCTTTCAACTCGACAACGGTTCACCATGTAAAAAAAAATTTAGACAAAAGTTGTAGAGAATTTTGTATTCTACAATATTGATAATGAATACAAATACCAAAAACCCATAGGAAATGAGATATTTCAAAAAACCGCAAAAGAACGATTTTTGGGACCTTTGACCCTGAATTTTAAGAGTTGCTTCCACCCTACCATATATACCATGGTTTTGAGACAAGTTTTAGGGTGTCAATATACAAGTATTTACAAAATTACAGCTGATCATCTCGTATTCCGAGATTCTTACCTAATTTAAGCTTATTTGACTGGACTAATTTTACGAACCCGGTTAACTTCGGAGCGCTGTAACTGAGTTTCTAATGAATGAAATTGAAAACAGTTGTAGGGAAAAATTTTTCTCGAAAAATATTCTACAAGATTGGTCTGAAGCCATTTATTTATAAAATTTAAAAAAAAAGTTATAGAGCAAAAGAGAAAATTTTATTAACAAAAAATCACTTTTTTATTTATAACTTCTTTAATTGTTAATTTAGGGCAAAAAGTTATTAAACATATTTGTAGGCAAAATAATTTTCTACAAATTATGATTTTAAAAATTTTATTACGATGCATAGTTTCCGAGATATAGCAAAAAAAGTGTTTCCATCCCTTTTTCCAAGATGGCGGCCGAGGGACAAGGGTGGCGACCCCACAAACTTCAAGTTAAGCTTCTATTGACCCCCCCTACATGATCAAAAAATAAAATTGCGTCCTCTAAAAAATGTAAAGCTCATGTAACATTTCAATGGACTATTATAGAACATCTTAAAACTTATTTTTTTCAATAAATGAAACCTCCTTCTGTGTGTAAACTATCTTCTAAACTAATAGTTCATCATAGCTGTTAGCTGATGGAGTTACGTTCGTGTTTAGATGTGTGCAAACCTAATAGAATAGTTGACTAGTTACGAACTTCTAGCACTTAGTAGACGGACGTCCGTTAATAGTAGGTAACTTATTAAGAACTTGTTAATCTATATTTGAGTGTTTTGTTGATCTCGAGTTCGTGGGAATGTGTCTTAAAGAAGTACTTTGTCAAAATGAATTTCACGAAAGAGGTTAACGATTGAAAAAGCTTTTGGTATGCAGCTCATTTGTAAATATAAATAATTAAAAGTAACCTATAAATATTAAAAGTACAGAAATAATATGTAAATTAAATTACCTATAAATATAAATAAATTAATAATTACCTCCTGTGAACATAAATTCATAAAAAAATGTACTTCAGCTTAATAAAATGCTTGTGACATTTAAACTGCTTATCCGATTTTCATAAAGTACCTACTTTCCTTTTTGCTTTCTTTTAAAAGGCTTTTCGGCTTCTAAATAAAATAACCGTAATTCATTCAAGGGTTGCGATTTAAAAACACACATTAATTTAACCTTATATTACCCCTATATTTGCGTCAAGAGATAAAAAAGTACCACGTAGCGAACACGGAAGATATTTTGTTTGATTGAAAGCGACTGTTTCTTTGAAATATATCTCTCTTACTAAAAAATATTAGTGTGTGCTCCACAAAAGGCTTGGACATAAAAGATAAAAGGCTTCAGAGACTCTTTTATCGGTTAAAAAAACTTGGAAGTTCAAGGCCGAGAGCTAGAACCATTTATTGCACTCAGCCTCGGCCCATGACCTTTAAAACTATTTCTGTGAGATATTGAACTGAACTACAACAGCAATTTAAGCAATGGATCTGAACATTTTTCGAGTTTTTAGTGCAGATCAGTTTAATAGTATCTGTCTTTTGTAATACTGATGAAATAGAAAAAGAGTTGGTAATTAATACGTAGTTAACTTCAATAGATTAATTGGTTTATATGCTTATACAAGATAGAGCGTTATAAGTTTTTATTTCTGAAGTAAAGGAACGA
This sequence comes from Spodoptera frugiperda, assembly GCF_023101765.2. NCBI lineage: Eukaryota > Metazoa > Arthropoda > Insecta > Lepidoptera > Noctuidae > Spodoptera > Spodoptera frugiperda. The sequence goes on along the minus strand of NC_064226.1, from coordinate 9,550,050 downwards.
AGGAAGAAATATCGGGAGAGGGTTATTCGTAGAAGAATAGTAATGAAAAGTAGTTGTAGTTTTTGCGTCATAATATAAACTATAATAATTGTCTCCGTTACGGTCAGAATGGGCAAGCCTTTTATATGTTTCTTTTGTTTAAAATAGTGACCTCTACTATTATTGTGCTATGGTTTGTAAGCACAATATAGGAAGTAATTTACGCTATACTATTTGTAGAATATATACTATTCTAGGTTAACAAAAGTTTTTATGAGTTTGAAAATTAAAAGTGTACTATTACTAACATGACCCCCACAGTTTCTGCTACGGATACCTAAACGCAATCAGTAATAGAATTCCGTGTAACATAATAATCATCAGCATCATCATTACCATTATCAGCCGGAAGACGTCCACTGTTGAACAAAAGCCTCCCCCTTAGTCCTCCACCTAGAACGACAAGACACCCTTTCACTATGAGCGACAACATAAACATAATAACATACTTACATACCCAATCAGCAAATAAAAACACGACATTACATAATCTACATTCCTAGTAAATGTAAACATACATATGGTAAATGTGTTTAAATAAATATTTGTATCGTATCCCCTCTTCGTTTCAATCCGTACCTCCGTGAGAAAGATTACTGTGTATCCATGTATCTACAGGTAAAAGAACATCGGGCATTTTTGTATGGGACACTTACCTACGGCGAACAAAAATAAAATTAGGTACGGTGGATAGGCAATTAAATCTAGTTCACAATGGTATAGTTCCCATATCTGTGGGTCGTGGCAATAAGGAGAAATTGGACATTTAAAAAATATTTATAAATGTTTTTGGGCAATAATTGAAGAGGAAAAAGGGAATCAAAAATAATTAAAACAACATATTTTTCTCTCAACTTTTGGCGAAGGACTGCGATGATGATGACGAAGGACTGCGATGTAGTAAGATAAGCTAGCTACCTGCGCGAGCGCAACATATGTATACCAGTTTTAGGACTATGGGCGAGAGTGAGAACGAAACATGCACATCAACTTGACGGATTTAGTCTGATTGGGTTTACAAAAATACCACGGAGTGATATTTTAACTTACTGAGCGGTCGTTTAGTAATTAGGAAAAATAGTCAACTTAAAATATCATTTTCATTTTACTAATTATTTCCATTTTCCCATTATTGTGAATCAAAATAACTACACAATATTAAATATGATTGCAAACACTATCATGTAAAAATGTTTTGGTTTATGTTCGCGACTTTTAAAAAATCGGGTAAAAAACGCCCGATGTCCTTTACTTTTGGAATTTAATATATTCCTATTCGTATGACTAGGCATATTATGGCTTTATTAAAGAAATGTGATATTGCGTCGTTCCCGAGTTTCTGTTCCGTCATTTTCCGAGTTTTCCTCCCGCGCTTGTGTTATTAAGATTTGAGTGATGCTCGAATACAAGTTGCTGAAAAGGTGTTTGTTACTTTTTAGTATGTTTTGATTGTATGTTCATTCGTTTATGATAAAAAACGCTTTAAACAATTGTTGAAAAATGTGAATAATTTGTGGTCCTGCAGTCTTGCGTATCGCATTGTGAAATTGTTGAAGATAGACGTTTGTTAGAAAATAAATAAACACTGGGCTAACTATTCATTAGCAGTTTAGTTTAGACGAAAAAATGTTTTCAAGTTTTCTATTAGTAACTCAAATGCAAGCTGCAATCATAAAATATACGAAATATGACCTAAAAACGCTTTCACATAAAAAAGTGGTTATTGATATGATAAATGAAAAAACCAAGGGAATATGAAATGAGCTCGCAATCGAGAGTTTTGGATGAACTTTCAAGGTAAGGGGCTCTGAGTGAACCAACTTTTATTACTTACCTACCTTCCAAGCCTTTTTATTTTAATTTCATTTCATCGCAAAATAAAAAAGTTTTCTTACATGTCGTCAAGTTATTTGATTTGTAAAAAATAAACATGGACTATGTTACTTAAGTGGTTTAAATAATTCCGAGAAAGAGATCTCGGGTCGGGGAAAATATTGTTAAGTGTTAAAATGTTTTAATTCTTTAATAATAGCAATCCTGTCCGATGTCTGGGGCTGCTGCTTGGTGTGTCCTTCTTGAGTAGGTTGAGGTTCTTATCGCATGGTATTCATAAATTACTTTGAACTAGTAAAATTAAATTGTCATTCAGTTCGAACCTAGTCCTACTTTCATACATAAATGGAGTAATGTTATGCGTGTTCATCAAACAAAAATTTTGTTCCACTGATTGCTGAGAGATTTTTTATATTTTTCCTCGAATCCCTTTGTGCGAATAGTTAATTGAATATTAATTCAGCGCTTGCGATTTTAATTAAATTCCCAGACTGCCAATATTATTGAAAATAAAACTAACGAGCCAAATGTAATTGTTACTGCTTTGTTTTATGTACGACTGTGAGTTCGGCTGATGGCTGTGTGATTTGGCTTGAATGGTAACATATTGGTAATTTTATAAAAGAGTATAGGGAACAGAGAGTAAAGTTCCCTTAGAAAAGGAGGATCCTCTGACTGCATGCCCGGCGGGCTTTCTGTCCTACTGTTATTCGTTGGGATTTTCTATCTATATTTATTCGCATGTAAATTTTGTATGTACGATGTACAATTTACGACGTCATCCGTTGATTTGATCATCGATCGGCTATTTGCGACTTCTGTCACATGTCATGTGTCGTCACAGGAGTATTCCAGCGAGTTGTTATTTGAGAATCATCTAGAAATAATAGTTTCTATTTAAAACTATTAGCGTGTCATTCCATATGTCTTAATTACGATTATTTCAGTTACCCCTTAGTGCCTAGATAAGATTTTCTTTAACAAAAAAAAAAATGCTCTATCTTCCACCAACTACAAATCAATTATCACAGTAAAAGCGTCATCAGTCCACTATGTCCTCAAGAGTTCCTTAACCTACTTCAGATTCTATTTTAATCAATAGCATTGACTTTAAAATCTAAATTCGTCGACTTTCTGAGATAAGAATTCACAGGCTATTCAGATCAGAGGATAATAATTTACACTAATTGAGTTATTTAGTAACAAGCAAATTGATTGCTTAACGCGTAGGCGATAAGAGCCTTTGTTCGATTTATTCAAAGAAAGCCACCTAGTTCATTAAGGCGAGAATTTTCCATTTATTCCAGATTCTGAATGTGTGAATAAGATGGCTATCGAAGTAGGTGGGAATACTGGGAATGTTTGATTGCAATCGGATTTAAATTGAATTCTAATCAGTTTTGTGTTATTGACAAAATTAATATTTGAATGCTTTAAATTATTGCGTCTATGTAGACACATTCGTTCAAATACCAGGCGCATCACCTCTATATTATTAAAATTGATTATTACGTTATTAATTTTAATAATGGTATTTTAGAACCAATACAACCTTCGAACGTTGTTTGATCCTTCATTGTTGAAAACAAGAAAAGAGCAAATTCCTTTTAAAAGGTTGGAAACGCACTTGTGCCTCCACTGGTGTTGCACGTGTCCATGGGTTGCGCTGATGGCTTATCATCAGGTGATCCGTTCGCCCATTTGCCTCATATTCTAGTGTCTGATCTGTTCTGATAGCTGTAGGTACACTTACAAGATAAATATAAATTAATATATCTGCGATACTAAACTTTCTTAATATAGCTAGTAGTGGTAAATTCTATCTAGATGTTCGTAGCGCACTCACATAAACCTTCGAAACTGAACCATGAAACATGTATGACTATGCAATATTTTTAATCTATACCACATCTGTCTTCGATTGCTACTGCACGAGCCCTAAAATGCAACCCACTACTTTCATTTAAAATAAATTAAACTAGAAAACTGGGTTTATGAGAGGACACATAAGAAAAAGGAAGGAAGCAGTAAAATGTTTAATATTCTTACATTTAATTTCGTGTCTGCGCTTAATTGGTTTGTTTGCAGTTAAGTGAAGGCTAAAGATGTTACTTTTATAATTATGTGGTAAATGTGGCGGGGTACTTTTAATGGCAATGTAATATGCAACATTTTAGACGCTACTGTTTTACATTTTACAGATATTAAGGGTTGATGATGACAAAAAGTAATGATGTGTAGCTTAGGTTGACCTGTTTGTCTATTAGGCCCTAATATTGATTATTATAAAATATAGACTTATTAAAAACGTTTAATATAAAAAAATATATATTTATGTATTACTTTTTAAAAGTACTTTTATACAACGTGTAACAAAATACCCATATACATCAAGAAGCCCTGAAGAATACAGGTTGAATAGAATCTCTACACAAAGTTTCAGCTTAAAATACGTTTGAAAAAAAATTAGTACCAAATATTTGCAACACTACAGGGATCACTCGCTAATATTACGAAACATTTCTTCTGTCAATCTGATCGCCTAGTACCTGTCTATCTAATTTTGATTCGCGCGCCGGCCCGATTTGAAAAATTCATAACTTGGTACCATGAAAACATGAGTTTAAAAAACCCTTCCCGTATCGTTTGTTATGTTATCTAGAAACCGTGGACTTGATATGTATACCCCCATTTTGTTACACGTTGTATATTGGTAAAAAATTAAATTGGAAGATTATATGTAGATTTAATTACTGAACATCGTGCACACTTACCTAACATTTAACTTAATGAAACAATAATCAAGCTATTTTTCATAGATCCCTTTTTAAGTAACATACTATACTCGAGCTCTAAGAAGCATGACGTCACATGGAGCGTAGGATGCAATTCAATTGATCACAATGTCGGCTTACCAGCTTATATTTTCATTACGCGGGTTTCCTCATAGACTGGAGATAGTTAACAAACATGCTACAATGTTATTATTTTTTTACATTGTAGAATGCGAGCTACTTTAGTAATATTTATGAAATGCATTTTCAAAGGCTATTTAGATTCACAATGTTTTTGTGAATAGATACCGTAATCGTAGTGTTTCCCCGGTAACCAAGGTAAGTGGAACCGGTGAGAGATTTCGCGGGGTGTTCCATAGGGTTCGGTTTTGGGGCTGCTCTTGTGGAACGTCGGTTACGACTGGTTGCTGCGCATCAACTTTCCGAACGGTGACATTGTAGAGGCGGGCGAAGACATTGGAAGATTTTGCTCCGTTAACAAAATATAAGACCATAGTTTTTAGCATCTACCATATATAAATGATTGTAAGAATCGAGTATTCCACGTCTCTTTAATCTCTCCTAATCCACAAACTTTTCCACTGTAGTCCTAGCTCAAGAACTCCTATAACCTAGATTATAATTACAAGGAAACATTGTAGAACAGCAATTAAATGTTGTTATTAAGCCTTGTAGGTTTGCACAGGGATAATATAATTAATTCGAATGGGTGAACATGCCGCGTTTAATGTCCTGTTCAGCGTAAAATGTGCAATAAATCACTCGGCAAACACTTTAGAAGTGTGAACGGGATCTTAATGGCCACAGCATTAATAGATCTGCATAACGTTAATCAAACTGAAACTATTTGGAGCGTTTGCAATTAGCCCCTTTTCTAAACTTAGGAATACTGATCTCTTACAACTACTGAGTACCTAGTACCTCCTGTGTTTCGTGAACTATTTTTGGGTCTAGTAATTTAGAAATACCTAGTAGAGTGATGTCTGGATTTCTAATTCTAGACTAGAATGTAATTATTTATTACTGCGGCAGGTTTAAAAACCTTTAACTTCTAGTTGTACTGTTAATTTACAAATACAATATTGACTATTTACAAATATACAAAATATATTTTTGTTACGAAATAAAACTGTTTACCTACTTATGCAGGCACAAGCATTACAACTTCTTATGCTTGATCATATCAATAGGGAAGTGTTTTATGTTTTCCTTGAAGGTGTTATTTTTTATGGTATATCCATCCAGTGTAACATGATCTTTATGTTTCATAAAATAGAATATGTTATGACTTACTCAACCTGTGCACTGATAAAATCATACAGCGATCACCATCTGTCTACCGAACGTATCGAGTACGTCATTTTGTTGTTGGAACCTTTTGTTGTGCCACGTAAATCAACCATAGAGGTCGGATATAAGAGCTTTATCGACGGATAATATAATGTTTACGCTCCTTTGCTTGCAGGAAAAACAAAGTTCCTACCTGTTACTCATAAAAGGTGTTTCGATACCGGCGAAACTTTCACGATAACAACCTATTTGTTGGTACTTCATCACCATAGCTTTGTTTCAAACTTGGTCCTTTGGTACATGAAGATTAATTGTTGACAATACACATTTTTTTTCTTCTTATACGAGTAGCTTCATAAATCAATAGCTGAGAGTGGGGCAAGTTTATGCAAACACTACACGAACAGATGGTCTGAATTATTCTGTAACTTTCATCTCGTGTACACAGATATGAAGCGGGGAATGTTATTATATGGAGTGACGTATTTCCACGTCTGAAATGTGGTTTGCAAACGTATGTGAGCCCTAACAAGTGGGTTTCAAGTTGAACCAAACATCCCCTCGGTGGATTAAAATCTTTGTAAATATTGCCGGTGACATTCTTGTGTGCACGACCGCACAATGGAGTGTCAATTGAACTGGACCCGAGGACCGTGCGCGGAGAATTTATAAAATCCGTACCGGTGCTCCAATCGTATGACATGTTAGTTGAGAGCCATCTGAATGTTTATTTTGTATACTATTTGTGGAGTCAATATTTTAATTAATTTCTTGCACTCTGAAGGGCATATTATTTTTTTCAGAACGTGTTCTGGATATGTTATTGACCACGTACTTAATAGGGAGGAACATAGGTATACGTTTTCCTTACCTTTTCAGATTGTGTGTAAATGGAAAGGGTTACATGTAATGTAGTAACATTAGAATTTAAAGAGATCAATAATAATGCATTATCCAGTTATATGGTTAACAGATCTGCCAAATTACTCGTAGAAAATCAGCATACAGTTCTTATATGACGTTATCTTCATTCGGTGTAATAATTCATCCGGATTCCATCACCGCGGGACAATTAGCAGCTGCGCTTGAGGTCCAAGTGAAAATTAAGCGCTGCGAGCGCTTTATGGCCTGGAACGATACAGCGATGTATTGCTGTGGACAACATTTTATTTCGCTGTAAACACGTGCAACTTTACATTCATGTTTCGAGGTTTACTGGGTATAAAATGAGTTTTAATGTTATTTAGTTCAGTTACAATTGTTCGGTTTACTGGAGTTTTATAATAGTGTTATTTGGCTATTGTTTTACTTTATTATGGTTGTTAAATATTTCGTGGGTGGACACGAGGAAATGATGAACAGAGTTTGTGATTCATATAAGTTAAAAAGAGAGAGAGAGAGAGAGAGAGAGAGAGAGAGAGAGAAAGAGAGAGAGAGAGAGATAAAGAGAGAAAGAGAATTAGTTGTACAAGAGTAGTAGCATTTAGCAAAAAACTATTTTAGTAGAACAAGTTAAATTTTAAGGTATCTGATGAAAGTTAAAAGGTCAAATACAGTTCATAATTACATAATGTCAAGATCTTGCCTTCTGAAAGTGAATTATCCGTCTTGTCTTGAGAGACGGAAGCTGTTGGTCAAACATTTAAAGTTTGACGTTCAATGTCAGAGAAGTAGAAACTTTGTAATTGAAAACTTAAGTGAGGGGTTTATCATGAAAGATTCGTCAAGTAAATTTTTGTTTTACCTCGAGACGTTGAATGGTAATGAAACTATAAAAGATTTGGCACTTAAATTGTGTTTTTGGGACCTTTAAAAGATATTTGTTTGAGAAAAAAAATACGCCTATAACTTAGGTACCAAAAAGTTTGCTAAGGTAAAATATGCCAAACAATTCCGTACTATGGCCGTGAAAATTGTAATAAAAATTATACTTTATTTATCCACGATTTTAACACACACTTTTTTCAGTAGGTAGTCAGAACTTGTGTTGGCTATACCGCCAGTCAGTCCAAAATACGAGTATGAGTAAAAAATCCTTTTCTAAATTATTCCAAAGTTTTCTTTTAAAATGTCGGACTAAAAGAAACCCTTTACATTTTTCGTACCCTTATTTCTTTGATAATATTACTATGCAAATGATTGTTCCTCGTTAAAACATAATTTTATGCTACATTTTTATTTTGAACTGACGGCTTAGAAATATTTGCTAAAGGGGCAAGTGCTAAGCATTATGTCAGGTTAAATTCGCAGATTGAGCACTTTTTCAGGAACTTTGGGCTCCTGGAATTGATTGATTACATCGAATAGTACCTATTTAAATTCGTAATGAATGATGTTTTTTTAGTCGATGATTTCTCTTTCCTATGGGCTTCTGTAAAATAGGTGCATAGAAACTTGATACTTATGTTTTACTCAGCATTCAGAAATATTTTACATAATAAAAGTGGATTTCAGTGGCCACTCAGTATTCACACATTAGCTTAGCAAAATGATAGGAGAAAAGAAATTTGTGGCGATTTACTTCCCCTTTTTTACTCGTCTTGTGGTCGGCGGCCTATTTTAGAGCGTAATGTGCTTTCGAGTGCAGCTTTGTTGTAAGCCAGCTTTGAACATACGAGGTTTTAAGTGTCATTCTGATTCTGCTTTAACAAGAGCTGTCTTTGGAGTCTTTTTTGAAACACATATGCTTAGTTCATTATGATTATGGTCAGAATGACACTTAAAAACTCGCTTTGCTTTAACAAGAGTTGTTTTTACGTTTTTACCACAAATAATTATGAATAGATGTTCATTAAAACACAAGCTGTAGTTAGGAAAATTGGCAAAAACGTTTTCGAAAAACAATATGTTACTTTTTTATCGCCCAAGTTTCGGGAAAGAGTTTTCATTATAAAAACCTAGTCTTTCTCAACCATGTGAGGTAATTAACCCGCCAGGCCATTAGTCAGTCTGGACCTCCTTTTTTCTAAATTAGGTACCAAAACAAAAAGTACCTAGCCAAAGCAGCTGTTTAAAGTTGTGTTCGTAAATGTGTTCATTTTGTTCTCAGGTGCAGTGTGTTGCGATGAAGAGTATAGGCTGGTGCGTCACCTCATGACGAGGTACGATGCCTCCGTCAGACCCGTGGAGAACTCCTCACAACCCCTCCTCGTCACGTTTGGAGTGTCACTGCATCATATTATAGATGTGGTTCGTATAATTTTACTTTTTTCCTATTAACGTATTATCTACTTAGGCTAAGGCCACGCTATGTTTTTTTTTCCTTGAGTGGTTGACCGCTTTTACCGCCAAATCGCTCGAGGCGTGCATTACGGTTATAAACACTGAAACAACACGAGGTGTTTTAATCTTTAGTCTTACAACAAAGGTGTCATAAAAATAGCCTTGTGTAGGTATGTAAGAGGAATAATAGCGGCAGCATCGAGTAATGTAACCTCTAAGATGTGCATAGTGAGAAGGTGACCTAATCTAGACTGATAAACAAAATTCGGAGGAGTCTCTGTTTATAATATTATAAAATAATCGCTTATTACTACAAACATATAACTGCAGAACATGTATCACATATGCACCTCTGCCTTTTTATCAAGTACCTTGGCTTAATATTCTAAAAATCTTTACAAAAAACTGTGACAGAAATGAAGTCTATTGTGTGAAAAAAAATGAAATTTTTATAATGTCGCAAATCGCACATATGGGAATAATTTTGCCTTCAGAAGATAAATAATTATACAATATGGATGTTATTGTTATAAGCATAATAGATTATTATGACATAAGTATCGCGTAATATTGAAGTCTCTTTTGTGATTTTAACACGTTCAGCCCCTAATATTAGACCTCTGATTTAAGGAAAGCTCCAGTGATTAAACAAAATAAGTTTTATCTGGTAATATTACGGTTCACTTTTCACTTTACCTCAAGCTAGTTTTAAATCAGTTTATCGATGTATATCTGAGAACAAACCGAAATGCGTTGTGGAGATAAATTGGTGTCAGTTAGGAAAAGTCATAAATCATATAATAATATAGCACTTTGCACTACATGATCCATTTTCGAATATGAAGAATAATGTTAGATACATTTGAAAATTCAATTTTACAGCGTCTAATGTAAAACTACGCGTCAAAACAATTTATCTTGTCGAACTAAAAATGCCACAAAACTTTCTATGTTCATTTTCCTAACCCATATTTCCACAAACCATTTCTCCAGTAGACCTTCTTTCTGTTACTTTAGTGACGAAGCAAATATTGTCTTGAGTAATTGGGAAACTACGATGAGAACCTTTTCACAAAATATTCTTCCTCAATGTTCAAAAAGTTGTTCTGTATATGGTCCTACCTTTTGAGGGTGTTTTCCCCCAGGGATGTGTTATGATACGTTGTTGTGGATGCGTTTGGGTTCCACCAATCATATTCATTGGTACTCATAGCTTACCACTGGCAGAAAACGAATCATGTTTTTAAGCTTTGTTTTTTTTATACGGTTGCTATGGATCTCTTCCCTACTATTGATACATCGCATATTTGAGTTGCGCATCTTTCTCGCACAGCTACATAGCTTATTATCAGTGGAAAAGGTCACATATAGTTTCACAGCTTAGCTATTGCATCTTCGTAGCATAGCTACATAGCACATTTCTGGTGGAAAATCACCCTAAAAGTCGTACCGCAAGATAAAACTCCGTCCGTGGGTCGTCGGGAAAATTAAAACTGTCTTAGAAACTTTTTCAACTAATTAAATTGAGAAAAATATGAGATCATGAATCGTGATCTTGAGTCACATGGAATAACTTCGTACCTAATTATCTTTTCAAAATATTTTTGAGGACAATTTTTGTTTGTAAGTAAGTAAATGTGAGGAGATTTTTGTGACAAATTAGGTCTTGGAAGATTTTGTTTTTTTTTTATTATAAATTATGAGTTCATTAGGTATTTTTGGGTTCCCTTTTCGCCGTCATACTTTACGCCTAAAAATAAGATGAGTAAAATCTCGAATTTGTCATGACATGCGAAAATTTTAAATTAGTAGATTATTCAGTACTTACTTCTAAAAATACAGAACTACTTTTATATTCTTCGTCCATAATATGAGAAGATAACATTTATAATTTTAGTATATCTAGCAAAGCCTAACGTTGTAAAATTTTATTTTATTTTCTGCCTTTTCATAGACATGTTTTAGTCTAAAATAAGCGAATAAGAGAAAATTCGCGATAGGCCCCCATTGTGGCTATGTTTGTACCTATCTGATGTCTCAAAGCTCTCCGGTGTACATTTATAATTTCGCAGAAAGTAAATTTTATGAAGTGCGAATGTCTTAAAGGAGTTTATTTACCCCATTATCTTGTGTTCTAAGAAAATATTTATCAAGTACCTATCTACTTTGAAAAGAGCTCGAATTTCTACAAAGGAACAAAGATAATCTAATAAGATTAGATCTTTTTTCTTCAATTGAAAGAGTAAAAACTCAGTAGGTTAGGTATTGATCAAACCAGATGTGAGGTTTATAAGGTTCAGCAAAACATCAGTATCCCTTTGGATGGGTTTATCAATATTTTGTACACTTTTTGCTAAAGTGTGATTGATGAGGATTTGAACTGAAATACTTACAGGCTGATGTTGGCAAGAATATATGGATATGTAGGAAGTATGGATCGTTGAATTTTCAGAATATTTTTTATCATTTAGATGTGTCCTCGTCTTCAGAATAAATACACTGCCGAAAATCTACCAAATTCAGCGAATGTTTGGTACCTTATCTATAACCATTCTTGGCCGATATTTAACCAAAATTTGTTTGTTTATCAGCGCAAAAACTATTACATATACTACATAGATACTTACGTACTGCCACATTCGTAGACATTTAATGATTACTTAAACCATTCCTTAGTAACGGTTTTGTATTCAAAACAATTGCTAAGGACTGGGTTAAGTAACCAATAAATGACTCTGAGTCTTATGAACTTAATAGTATTATTTCTTAATCATTATCTTTCTTCAGTAGATTTCTTCTGCCAGTTTTCGTATTAACTATTCCCGATAATGAAATCGTCTCAAATCTATTAGAAAAACGGTGCTTGGACGCAAGCGGTCATTAATTGTGTCCTCCCCTTTGTCTTCATTCAATAAATCCTCGTCAAACACATCGATTGCCACATTTGCTTTCAATTGCGTAGAAACAGTTTTTCTTTAACCTTCCTTTTCATGACGTAGGGTAGACGAGAAGATAGATCACCTGATGGTTAATTATCACTGTCGCCCAAGGACACCCGCAATTCAAGAGGAGCTACAAGTACGTTCCTAGAATTTTGAGGAATTAAAGATGAAGTATGGGGGGAGAATTGGGCCTCTTTTCAGTTTTTCTTAGGCTTTCAATTTAATTTGCTCGTACTAAAGATTATAATGAAGATTTCTCCTCTCCCCAGTTTAGTAAAATAAAAGTTAACGACTCTAATGTTTTACTTAATTATATCTAATTTGATGTCATAAAAATAATTGTTATTTGCGGTCTGTGGTCCTTTTTGTTACTTTAATAGTCGTGAAATTGTCTGGGCTTTGTTTGTGAAAGAACTTTAAGTAACATTCCGTGGAGGATATCGTTGTTTACGTATGTGGTATGTGTATTGTAGTTTTAATTTTTACAAATTACTGTCGCTTACTTTTATAATGGGGCTGATTCTAATCCCTAAAAATATTTCAAGTGTGAGAGAGGTATGTTTCGGCACGAATGGACCGGCTCGATCGGAGTGATACCACGGCTTCACAGAAAACCGTCATGAAACAACGCTTTTGTTGTATTTCGTTGTATGAGTGAGTTTACCGGAGTTTAATATATAATTTATACGTTTGAAGGCTTTATTCCAAATCAAGAAACCTACTTACCTACACATTCTTCATAAGTAAAGCATTCGAAAATAAATATGAGCAAATATTCACAAAGTTAACGATAGTAACTGCGTTTAGGGGGAGCTCTCAAATTTCCGACCGTTTTATTAAATTTCATAGGCAAGGTTCGGCGTAGAGGTAGTTGTCTGGCAAGCCAATATAGGCATTACGGGATAAGTAGTGTTAGTCAAATTGGAACTTTATTTTTGTACATTATGCCTAGATACTGGTCTAAACTGTCTTGTTACCACTGCCTATTATAGTCTGAATAGTCATTAGTATGATTGCCAAGGATGGGATAAGTTTGATATTTCGGTTCATTAAAGGATATTATAATGTAGAAAGGTACATACATCACGGGGGATCAAAATTGTTTTTGACTTACAATCGTGGGCATATTGCATTAATTCGTGAGTTGTATTACGTAGTAGTTATTAGTATTACAAAACAATGTGAAGGCACTAAGGCCTTTAGATTACCAGTTTTGTAAATTAATATTCATATTATTCAATGTTATGTTATGTCTACTAAATAACAAGTACAAATCCACCTTCCTCTTCAAATAAGAAGGAAAGTCAAGATATTACGTTAAATGATTACCTTAACTTTATCACAAATGTCATCACGTAGGACATGTATGTAGGCATATAATATTCATACATATGTATATACATATGTATCATCTTCAATTCCACGTTCCCGTCTCCTACACGTAGAATTCTACACCAAATTAATCGCAGTAATTATTAAGGACTAATGGTAAGTAACATAAGCTTACGTAAGGATTAAATGCCTCATTATTATAATATCTCTTTACGTTTCTCATATAAAAGGCTTGTCATATTCATTCCTTTATTAAAGAGGAACCTATGCTAGTGCTTGTAAATGGCCTCTTCATGACATGTGTGTCTGTGTGATACAGAAAGGTATAGGAAATATTTTGCAGGCGTTATTACAATGGGAAATAGTATTCACTATGTAAAAAATTGTCTATGTTAAATGTTTTAGTTTTGTTTTGAATTTGTTGTAGATGAAAAAGTAACTTCGTATAGTATGAGCTTTAATGTATGTCTGGTCAGCGTAGATAGTTAAGTCTTCTACCCCTTTGTATAATTTTTATTTCTGTGAAAGTATAACAATTCCTGTCAAACTTCATTTGTTACTTGCATACGTTGCGTTTTGGGGGTTAGGTTAGGGTTAAGTGTTGTTGGGGTATCGGGGATTGAGAAGATTATGGAAGTAATGAGACTTCAGATAACCCCACTCACACAACGACTCACAACGCAAGCGTTGTTGCCAGTCGGTTTTCTGTGAGGCCATGGTATCACTCCGATCGAACCGGCCCATTCGTCCCGGGGCATGCGTCTCACACACTTATGCAGTAAACTTCAAATAACTTCATTAAATACCTCTCAATCCGTTGGGTTGGGTTGTGGATTATGTTATTATAACATGCTTTATATGGTTGTTTGATTTTCACACCCCATCGATTAAAACTTCATTACTTTGGGATCGTAAGTTTAAAGGAAATATTTGATGTTGTGTTTACATCACCCTTTATGTAAACATGTGACGAAAATTTAAGATTGAATTTTGGAATAATTTTATTTGTGTTGCATACTTCGCGCTATGAGGCCGAGATGATTTGAAACGATCATGCCTTTATTAATATTCATAGTTATTATTATGGATAATACAATGCATCTTTTATTCTCCAAAGTATAGTATATGCAGGTTATGTTGGCTGTAGTACATGTGTATTTATCGCTCTATACCACATATACATAAGCAAGCTTAATACAACTGCAGATGGTACATAACATATTGTTCTCGACGCACAATCGATCTGAGCAATGAATACATATATATACATGTAGGTATGTACCTACATTTAATCATTATACACCTGTACTGTATAGTCTGTAGGTGTGTAAAGGTAACGTGTTTTATATTGTCCCTACCGGGGAACAAAATTCCAAGCCGCAGTAAGGTGAGGTTGAACACAAAAAGGTTCGTTCCGTTATTTTAATTTCCCTCGCAGAATTTTCTTTCTTCGCATTTCAAGCATAACAGTGCTTAAATCTGTTTTTTTTTTAAATTAAACAAAATGTACCGTGACGTAACCACTTGTGAGCAAATTGCAGACTTACAGTCTATGCGAAGTGGTGTTTATTTTGAGTTCATTTTAATTTTAAACTACAGTTTATGAATGGGACATGTTATTACATTAAGTTTAGAATGTAGTTAAATATAATACTAGAGACTTATGAAATTATTCCCAATTGCATAGCATTTACGTGAATTTGTTTTTGCCTTAATTACACAGGAGAAAATGCTAGAAAAGGCAACTCAACATTCTCAACCTAGTACATAAGTACTACTACTTTTGACTGCATGGTTGGTGCGTTGGCTGGGCAACTGGCTGCCGCGCAATGGGTAGCGGGTTCCATTCCCGCACGGAGCAGCTCTTTGTGTGATCCATAAATTGTTGTTTCGGGTCTGGATGTCATGTGCATGTAAAATTGTATGTTTGTAAACGCACCCACGACACAGGGGAAAATCCTAATGTACCCCACATTAGGATTTTCTCCATATAAATAGGATTTTCTACATAGAATTTGTACCATATAAATATAAAAACTTCGGTAGTTTGTAATTATTTGTCACTATCATCCCCATACTTCTTTTTTTACTCTAATACTCTTTATACTATAAATAATAACATATTTTTTATGAATAGGCAATATAAGCCTCATTTTGTTATTCATCCATATCCGTATGAGTTAGATACATGTGGGTACCAAAACCCAATATGAATATAATTTCTCTACTAAACCCATTATTCAGACCTTCGTCACGAATGAGTATGTAATTTTAGGGACATCAGTACCCTTAGTATGAGTTTGCTTTACGTTTACAGTAAACGAAACGAGAACGTGGGCGCATCTAATTGGCCGGCAGAATAAACCAACCAATCAGAGTGCCGAACGCTCTCTCGTTTCGATTACTAAACTAACTATACGTAAAGCAAACTCGTACTAAAGTTACTGATCATTGTACCCTTTTGTTCTTGTCACTTATGTTAAACTGTTCGCGCGTTTTCGTTCGCGTCTGAGCGCGTTCGGCACTCTGATTGGTTGGTTTATTCGAGCCGGCCAATTAGAGCGCCGAACACGCTCTCGTTTCGATTACTTTATACGTAAAGCAAACTCGTACTAAAGTTACTGATCATTGTACCCTTTTGTTCTTGTCACTCATGTTAGAAATGAAATATTAGTTGACTTACTGTTTACAGTAAGTTTTGCCATTTTTCTGGTTCATTGACCTGGCGTTGAGGTTCAAAATAGTTGCGTCCCTAGGTTCACTGTATTGTGTAGGCGAATGCTATTTTTCTTCCTTGATAAATTACGAGGTATTTATTACCCAAATAGTTTTACCCTCCGTGGTAATAACATTGTACGGAAAAAGATTTTATTTGTATATCTGCATTAGGTAGGTTCTTTTTATTACCTTCGAATCGGGTCCTTTTCGAGAAATTTCATTCATCATAAAATTAAATGGTTTTTTTTTTTATATCTGACTCTTTTCTTTCTTTCTCTGTTCACTATCAAATCTTCCTATATTCACGTAATGACGATGAAAGTTTCTTTAATACATTTATTTTCCTAATAAAAATATATCGCTATTTAAAGTTCAGAGTTGCGATGTAATGCGCTCTAGTTATTCAACTTACATCCATGTTACTAAGACATTAAGATTCATAATATCTTAAGCCAAACTACTGTCATCTAAAACTTTGCTATTTGCATTATAAACACTGGTTTTGGAACTTAAAGAGTGAATAGTTTACGCCTTATTTTCACTTGTAATCTCTGCAACTAATTTGTAACTAATTTTGACATCGAAGCGAGGTTGCGAAGTTAGTGTTTGTTCGAAGTTTTAAAGTCGTCCCGTTGAAAGTGAAGATTTTGTGATAGTAAGGATTTTAATTACACTTTCTAGTCAATCTATTTAAGTTTTCTGTTCTAAATTCTATTTCATTTGAATCTGAGTACATAATTTGACAAGTGACAGATGACAGAAGTCGCCCGTAGAGGATCGACGATCAAATCAACGGATGACGTCATAAATCCTACATTGCACATAATATGAAGTTTGAAAATACCAATGAACCACGGTTGGGCAGTAAGCCCGCTAGGCATGATGATATCGCCTGGTCGGAGGATCCTCCTTTTCTTAGGGAACTTTACTCTACCAGTGAGAGCAAGAGTTGCAGAGAGACAAACTATGTGCTACTGAGGAATATAATATACTTAGGTAATTATGCTCTGAATTGTAGTTAGGTTCGACTGTATACCGTATATTATACTGTATATTTTACATATTACCGACCCTTCACGATCCCACTAAGGACAAAAAGTAACACGAAACTGTGAACTTACCACTTTTTACCTACATAAAACGTTTGTGGTGGTATTTGCAAGGTTACGGTTCATTCGCTCGTGTAAAAGCTGTCGATGGAATATTTTACCTCCAACTTTGTAAAAAAAAACCGGTAAATCTTGGCAATGGCCCGTGAAAGTCACGATTAATGATCTCTATTGTTTATTTCCTTGAGAATTTTCGTACGTTTTCTGCGTTATAATTGGAATCTAAATAATTTATGGGCTATTCTATATTATTCACGCAGGTTAAGAGATGAAAGTCTATACAATATACACGACATGAAATACAATTACTTAATTTAATACCAAAGTCAATTTAATGTTCTTATGTAGTTTAATTTTATACCAATGAAGCCATTGCATTGATCGATTCCTTCCATCCATTATATTTCCCCTTATCGAATATTATGTATGGAATTACATGGCAACTTGGCACCGCAGCCAATTCATACATTAATGGTGGCTTGAGGTCAAACTTAGGAAGCCAAATCGACGTCTTAATTCTTGTGTAAATACGTGAATATTATTTGTATTAGATTTGTCCTTATTGGTGGACAAACTTAGTTGAAAGAGCAACTGATAAGTGAGGTTTCAGGTTCGTAGTATTGAATAACAAGGAATCACATACTCTAGGATTTTCTCCTGTATCATATCATACAAGTTCACATATACACACATGGCATGCAGACTCTAAATTGGAATTTTTGGTTCACACAAAGTATTCGTGAAGGTATCGAGCCCGCTACACGTTGCGCGGCAGACGGTTGTCGAGGCACCACGCTAACTGTGCAGTCTATCTCATTAGTTCACCCACTATTACATGATAATTTAAGGGACTCGAAGTGTGGGAATTGTGTGATTCATTGAAAATGTGCACACCTGCCCCTCTTATCCTTTTTGAGGAAGAAGGTGCGTTGCTTAAGTTATGTATACAACAAATTGTACACATACACACTGGTACGAGCGCTTAGCTTCACTGACGGACAGACTGAGAGACTATTGTTTATTTCTTTCTTTGTTGACGTTTTAAAAGTATCTAAGTATTTATGGTTTAATTGGAATAAATTATTTGACTTTGACTTTACTTAAAATCAAACATTTTTGGCGTCCAACCTCAGAAACAGCGTAATTAAGTTCAATTAATTAAAGAACTTGTTAAAATTCCTGAACCCTTGTAATATCAATTTATTAATTAGATATCGATGTGGAAATTATTTCTGCGGTGACACTGGAAAATTAATTACCTACGAAATTATATTAATTGAGTCCCACAATGAATTTAATATTAAGATAAAAGGTGATATTTGAGGAAAGATAATTATTTTAATAAGTAACGTACTTGTAGAATTAATGATGAAATGATTCAATACTTAGTACCTATGATAAATACATAAAATAACTATTAAATGATAACAATGATATAATAATATGATCCTCAATATAATGTCACAGAGTAGCATTTGTTTTTATTTGTTTTTCTAAAGGCGGCAATAATTTGGATTTAAAAAGAGAACACGATATATTTCTGCCCTTGTCATTTTGGGTCTGACGTCATTGACATGTCATTTGTTTTTTTTTTCATTGTTCTAAAGGCGGCAATAGTTTGGATTTAAAAAGAGAACACGATATATTTCTGGCCTTGTTATTTTGTGCATGACGTCATTAAAATGTCATTTGTTTTTATTATGCACTACCCGGTGCGAGGCTCACTGAGTACCGCGTTCAAATTAAAGCCAATAACGAATGGACCTTAGGTAAAGAGCAGTTTGTATAGGAGAAAAAATATACGAATTTATTTATTTCCTTGCAATTTTTATTTTTAAGACTAAAATAAATCAACTGGAGTTGACTGCTTCGATAGGCGAGTTTTCGCGAGAACAAATTCCGAGTAAGCAGCTTGGATTCCCGGGTCGTGCTAAGTACAGCTGGGTTAAATTCGGTTCTTAAAAAAATTCACTGTAGGTACATAATCTCATTACATTGCGAATGAAAAGTTTAACACAAAAAATGAACCTCTGTCTACTCCATCGAGGATTATGAGGCGTAACCTTGTAACGTTTAAATTTATAATAAACACAATGACACTGTATCGTTTAAATCGTAGAACCTCTTCACTTATTAAACACCTAAAAAGATTATCAAGTATTTAGGTAAGAGTAACTCAGGTTCATACTTCACACTATCTAGATACTAATAAAGCTGATTTGTATGTATAATGAGGTGAAAAGAGTTTCTTACTCATCTCATCACAGAAATCTGCTCATTTCTTATAATAAATTCAAGAAAACTTAGCCGTCCTGACGTCATCGAGGAACTAAAATTCGTCCCTCAAATTGAAACATTTGCATTCATAAGAAATCTAAAAATTGTATAAAGTTAGGTAAAGACTCTTATGATTTTAAGTAAATAAATACGTCATTCTTTTTCATATTGCCATAGTACTCAGAGACATTTAATGATTATTTAAATATAAAATTTAATTTAAATTATTTAAATTTAATGTGCGAACTGCTAGGGAGTGGAATTCTTTGCCGGAGTCAGTGTTTCCTTTACATGTTATACCCATCATTTATAACCTGAGTGTCTTCGCAGCCCAAGTGAATAGGCTGCTTATGGGCAAACGTGCTTCATCATAGGCCACATCATTACTTACCATCAGGCGGGATAGCGGCCAAATGTCGACCGAATGTCGAAAAGTACGACGGTTAAACTATCAAATGCTTAACTATTCATTATTTCACGGCTTTTCCCATCGTCATTCTGATTTTTATTAACCTCGAAAATAAAGCCTGACAAGCTTATTCATAACGGAGTAACATATATGTATGTTATTGTTTCCGAACCATTGAGCCGGTTAATCTTTGCTTCGTACTAAATTATAAAATAAGATATACCCACTTCAAAGGCTTGCTTTGGGCAAAGGGAAATTAAGGGCCTACCTCTTTTAGGTCATATTTATGAAATTCTAGCTCCTGGATTGTATGTCTGTGTTATTAATACATTACCTACATGTCGGGTCTTGGGAAAGTGATGTTGTTTCAACATTTTGGGATTGATTATATTATTCTTGTGCATTATATTACATTGTATTGTATGACAGTTGTTATAGGTATAAAAGACTTAATAAAAGAAAACATTGAACATTAGAAAACGTATAGAACTGTCCAATAAAGAATCACGTTAAACAATATTTTAATGTTTTAGTTAAATACAAAACGATCATACAAAACATTCATCCGTGATCATGGCGCTTGCAACAGTGCCGAAATATCGGATACTCACACTAATAAACATGGTAAATATCCCGTTTTAACTTCTAATGATTACTAGTGACCATGTCAGTTTAAAAAGTTATAAAACGATCATTTTTCAAAAAGGTTTTATCCATCGTTAGTGAATAAAGAATTTAGACAAGTTGTTATAAAAAGTTTGTCATGAAATTCATAGAGTTGCGGACTACCGTTTTTCAGTGAAAATAATGAGTACCTGGAACATCTAACTCAGTGTATAATATTGAAAGTAACTTTTGAATACCGTTGGACTATTTAAATATTAATATTTCGCGAAAGTTAAACATATCTTTATATATTATGATGCATACAATATACTACACATTTATACTTAATATAATATATTTGTGTACACACAAAATACACAGGAATATAATTATATGTATAAATATAATATAATTGTATAAGTTTTAAGCGTTTAGATGATATATTTTTAAAGCGTTTGAAATCGTGAATGTCGACTTTTATTGCTCGTTATCGCCAATTGTTTCAGTAGAGGAGCGGAGCAAATCCATTGGAAACAAATTCTTTTTGTTATTTTTATCCATTTATTTTAAGTTTTAGGAGCTTGACCTGACGTTGTATTTGACTAAATAATTGCTTTAATTATGATACATATTTAAGTACGTTGTTACTTACAACATACTTAGTAAACTTTATGTCCAAACTTCTCAATAAATTATATTGAAACTGCCTTTTATGTGAATAACCACATATTATATTTGGGATTGTGTTCTTCACTTAGACATGGTTGAGGTTATAAGTATATTTCCATGGTTTTCAAATACTATAGTAAAATAACATAAAATTATGCAGTAAACCTGACGGAGCTTTACCCGTAGGTAATATATGAGACACGGAAAAGATTTCCCATATGAATAATGTATTTGCTTCAACATGAATTTGTCGTTAAATGCTTATAGAATTTATTTACCCTAGCTCGGTTTCCCATAAAATTTGTTGCGTATTTATGGAAAAGGATAAAATAATATTAATAAAAATATCTATAATTGGAAATAACTTGGTATAAATAGATATCAAATAAAATTTTATGCTTCGTTGATTTTCCTTTTGCAGGTACCTAATGTTTATAGTTACACTAAAATATAATGTTGGTGCCTATCCACATATTTGTTTTTAAGTTCATATTATGTGTAATTTTAGAAATTATTTTAAAGTACAAGTAAGGTACTTTCATATCATACATACAAATTTGTCTACGTGTTTTTACAAAACGTTGCATTTGATTATTATTATTGTAAATTCTGTACAAATGAGAAACCTGACTTACCGCCGCACTCAGAGTCATTTAATAGTTTCTTAAACCAGTCCTTAGCAATTAAAAAAAAGTCGTCTCAAAAGACTATTCCTTTGAGACGATTTTTTTTGTACGGCAGTTAGATATGTGTTTAGGCTTATGTAAATATGATTAAACTAGCTACTTCCGCGCGGTTTCACCCGCTCTGCTCGGTTCCTATTGATCGTGGCGTGATGATTTATAGCCTATAACCTTCCTTGATAAATGCGCTATCCAACACAAAAATAATGATTTAAATCGGACCAGTAGTTCCGGAGATTAGCGCGTTCAAACAAACAAACAAACAAACAAACAAACAAACAATCAAACAAACTCTTCAGCTTTATAATATTAGTATAGATTATGTCCAAGCAACATAAAATCTATTTTTAGATACAACTTTTAGGCTGCGTAGGCTTGACATTATGATTTTTGACGCGGGCTCCTGGCGTAAAAGTCAGTATATTTTGGGCGCGAAGAATAACATTAATGTAATAACTGGTTAAAATTGGAATGATATTCTATTAATATTCACCGTAATACCATTTTCGGGAAAACAAGAGATCAATTGTAATAGGAGGTCTCAGTTATTGTTTTTTAATTAACCCGTCGAGCTCGTATCGTCTGTTCATTGGTTTCATTGTTTATTTTACATTTACCAATTTTGGACAAAAGGCCACTTCGCAGAATGGCAGGTAAATAAAGTTAACTACAATGGAATCATTTGGAGTGGCTTACCATTGACATTTTCTCAGAAATATAATGAAGTGAAAACACTTTTTTGGTTTTTAATTTTCGTCTCTGAGTGGAGTTTCGTGTAGTAGCTTTTGCTCATAATTAGTTGCTAAAAATGTCAATGTTTGTTCAAGATTCCTAAAGTACTTCTTTACTCTAATATTTTGAGTTCTTTCTGTCCCCGTTCCCCATTATATATAATTCTAATTATTCTCTTAATATTATAATTCTTATAATATTTTTCAAAGGATTATCTAGATCCAGATATAGGTATTAATTTGAGTAAGATATTTAGGTATCTGTCACGTCGTGCTTCTCGCAAGAGCTTATTCATTGTTGTCCATGGTCTTTGCCAAAAAAAAAATAAAACAATTTTTAGTTAACAATACTTTGACAATATTATTTGAACACATTTTTAAGTAACAACGGTTTGAGTTGGATTTATAACAATATGCAGGGACTTAACTCGTGGGAGAAACCTATGTTTATCGGTGAACGTCTTGTAGCTGATATGATAATAACTCTTTGTACCTAAATATGAAACTCAAGGAAAATAGTAGTCGTGTAAATTACATTATTGATTAGCATGCTTTTGTTAGGAAACGAAAGAAGAAAATTAAACCAAAATCTATCGTAATTAAAGCCGTAGAGAGTTTGATACAATGTATCATAATGCATACGATATCCACAGAGGGACATATGAACTCATTATGAATTCACAATCAGCGAATACGAAACTAACACAATAGGTCCGTGGATGCAACAATGCAAGCATTCAGCCAACCATACATTTTATTGTTCCCATTTCTTTCGCCACATATTCACGCTCATTCAATTAATTTATTCATTAAAGTGTTTAGAGCTCTTAATGCTTCCAGTATGTGGGCTGAAAGACGGTATAATTTACTTATAAAAGCTTTTCTGCACATCGTATTGATAATTATGTAAGAACATGTTTATTTTCCAGACAGAATAAAGTTACCAAGGGACATGGAAAGTATCTTGAGTTAATTATTTTCGAGACTTTATTACGTCACATTTTACCTTCGCGTCTTAAAGCCTATGTCGCATAATAATACAGTAGGTATTGCCTTGGGCGCTCCAAAATTTACTTTAGGTAAATTGCTTGAAATCAGAATCTTGAGTTGAGTAGGTACCATTCGGGTATAAATGAATATTATTTCTAGCAAATAGTTTCGTTATCTGAATATTTGAAATATTTCTTCTTTCTGAATATTTTTAGAGAATATAGTTAGTTACCTACACCAAATGTCTGTAATGGTAATCATAGGTCCCTGGCATGGCTTGAAATTAGTAAAATTACGTCGTCGAATAGTATTGTGTCTATCATTATCGTGAGCAAACCGTATGAACCAATTTATCTTTGTAATGTTTACTAACAAATATATCTTTTTCTACACGAAGTACTAATTTAAATGAAATATACGATCGTTCTAAACGACATTAGCACAAAGTTGAAATTAGCTCCGCAACATAAACCCCAGCACCGTTTGCTGTAAGTCTGTTATTTTAATATCACCATGTAACAGTGAGCGTAACAACCTACAATATGTCAAGTCATCTGCGTAATACGATCGATTTTTATTCCCAACTTTTCCTCCATAGGAAGGCATAATTTCCGGCAACAACGTACAAAATGCCATTTCTTCACTCTACATAGGTATATTTCGGTTGAACAAAGTATCTGTAAACAGGGTTTTAAGTATAGGTTGTAAAATTTATGTAGACAAGTCCAATTTAAGGTTTTTTTTAACAGGCGTTGTAATTTATACAGCATTATGTCGTATATGTATTTTTATTTCTGTAATGGTAGCAAGAAGTTTACATATGGCTTTAAATTAAATACGAAATGCTATAGGACCACGAACACCTAAGTACAGGCCTTAGTATAGTTAGTAAGAATTTATAAAATTATGACAATACATAATAACTTTACTGATTCTGGGAAATAACGAAACAACAGTACAGTCACAGGTACAGTGACCTACTAATTTTATTTTACCTACAATACAAGTGATCGAACTTCGAGATTATCGATATTCTATAACATTATGACATGTTTATTAAAATTGTGGGATAAGACTCAATTACATTTTGGATTTCAATCCAGTAAATACCGCGATTATTTTCCATTAAATACATGTATATTTAAAACAACCACTAAGTGGTTTCATGTTGGTTAGTGGTCACGCGAAATTGAACTGTAAGTAGTACATTAATTAATTCCGGAGCTGCGAACTGCCTAGCGGGTACCGGGGCTCCGGCTCGAAAAGCAGGAGTAGGAACGGGATGGTTTTTAGTCAGAAATTCCCTCTCGCCTTGCCCAAGACGGGAGAAGTCATTGGATGATTTTCCCCTCTTAAATAAAA
Organism: Spodoptera frugiperda; assembly: GCF_023101765.2. NCBI lineage: Eukaryota > Metazoa > Arthropoda > Insecta > Lepidoptera > Noctuidae > Spodoptera > Spodoptera frugiperda. The sequence continues at coordinate 9,525,043 of NC_064226.1, read as the reverse complement.
AGTAGTACATTAATTAGTTTAATGCATTTGCTATATACACCATGACACAAAGGGACTACTTTGTTCGCAGTTAGATAAAGTTACAATGGGGGATAAAATCATTGGATTCGATTCCCATATTGTAAGGGGAATGGGAGATCAAACAAAAAAAAAGCATACAAATCTACAACTCGAATTGACATCTATTTCTTTTTGAAGTTGGTTAAAAAGAATGAGGATGAGGATGAGGATGAGAATGTTTTTCAAGAAAAGAAAAATCCCCATAGACATACGACAGATAAAAATAGAAGTTATACAAGCATAAAAGGCTTTATAAAGTCGTGTGACTGACATGCCGAATACAATTTATCATCATTATCAGTTGCCCGGATGCTCTCAGAAGACGGTTATTGTTGAGTCAACTCACGAACCTGGTCCAAAGATTCCCATGAGAGATGACTTCGCAACTGCAGCCACCTTCGTGACCCTTTTCAGAATATATGAGAGTATTTATAAAGAAGATGGGCTCGATTACCGTATCAAGTAAATTACAAGGGGTTTATGTAAGGAGATCTGATTTTGTGTTATAAATATATTTATCATTCTGATTCGCTATTGCGATGAGACTTGCCAAAACAACTGGAAAATATAGGGTGACTGGTAATTAGTGAAGGATATTTAAATACGTGATTGTACTTATGATTACAAATAACTTTTCTTATTATGTTTAGAAAAAAAATAATAATAGATATTAAATAACATAATAGATATTATGTTTTTTTGTTATTGTTATAAAAATAAATTAATGAGTATACCAAAAAAAAAGTTTCTTAGGGAAAATTGTTTGTAATCATGAGTACAATCACGTGTTTTAATATCTTTCACTAATTACAAGCCACCCTATATTATATGAAAAAAAAATGTGTTATAAATGCTGTTTTTCCTATGTCTTCGGCAAATAAAAACAGTAACCATATATATTTAAAGAAACGGGCCTTTACGGGCATCTCAAAAAATATTTTCTCCAGTTTACGACCACCATGATCCATGACTATAAAACTGTTGCGTATTAGTCCAACATTCGGCGTTCTATTATTTACGGCATTCTAACAAAACGTCGGAAGTAAATGATTGATTCACACAATCCTTTTTTTAATATTTTTTTTTCTGTGAAACCATATTTCATTGCGGTAGTAAGTCAACTTTGGTTGACCAGACCAAAGCTAAGCTGTGGACGGTTGCCTTGATTTATATGACATTTTGAATTATTGTATAATGTATAGCTGCAATCGATAAGTCTCAGAGGCTTAAGGTTCACTTTTCGATGCACAAAATATTTCCCAAATCGAGAATACGGAGTATTTATAAAAATGTACCGTGCATTTTTCTGAATGCTTCGGATTTATTTGAGCCGGGAATTTTGAGATGAGTAAGATATAGAAACTACATGATTTTATGTGCTACTTGAAATATTTGCGTAGGATTTTATTTTATACGCAATTTTTGCCCAAATTCGATTTAAACGAGAATTTTTACGAGTTGAGTCAGTCAATAGATTTTTGGTAGTTAGGGTTGCATCGATAGTAGGATTATACGCTTTTTTTTTTTGAGGTGGCGAAAGACCCCGTCTACTGGTGGTCCGATGGCTTATTGAGGTGCGCGCGGAATTTAACACGGCGCATCCACACTGCCCTAGTACTAATTGATATATACAAAATCGATACCTTTAAGGCAACATGATCACCGTTGAAGAATCTTTTGCTATTGCAGTTACACATTTTCTACATATTTGGGCTAAAGTTTAAATATTGTCTAAGAACGTATAAACCATATTAAATATGAGAACTCTGTAGAGTATTTAGTAATTGCAATTATATTTCCAAATAGAGAAGCAAAAACCTCTTATGAATTTCACGAATCTTTTAATGGTTGCTCGGATTTGTTTAAATGAAAAGCAAGTAAGTTTTTATTGAAACCAAACACGTTACGTTATAGCTTGCGAAATACATTTCAGTGTCTCAAGTGTTTCTGAGGGTTACACTCTCTTGAGAAACATGTTCGGTTTAAAGTTAACGTCGCTTGAAGCAGTAAAAAGCATGAAGTACACACAAGTACACACTTACAAATGAAATAAGTTTTTTCTTATAAAATGTTACGTACGTCGTTATTCGTTTTGGTGGGCGCGGGTGCTCGTTTTGGCGTAAGTAAATCTCAAATTATATAGTTGCGAATTTGTGATTCATGCGAAAAAATCCAATACTTCAACGTATAATATGTGACTCGATTTTATTTTATTGTGTGAGAAACAAGGCTCTGATTTTTTTTATTTGTGCGACTCAAGCGCTATCGAGCTCTGACGATGCGTCGTATACTATAGGCGAGTATCTATTGAATCGCTTAGAACTTGCTGCATCAATTCAAACATGCTTCTTTTGTTCACTTCTTTTTTTAATATCGCGTTTCGCCAAAGACTTCTGATTTTCTCCCCGAGGCATTTTCTATTTTCACGCGATTGTGTGTTAGGCTAGCTTGTCTGATTTTCTCACCACTTCTACAGTTTCCAGACCGCTTTGTGTTTTGCAGTTGTTTAAAATATTAACAGGATAATTTCTTCTATTTTCACGATACTTACGGTACCTATAATTGTAGGTATGTAATTAAATAATTAATTAATGTTTTAAAATTATGTATCGCCAAGAATGTATATTTATAAGATCACAAATTGAGAAGTAAAATAAAATATTTCTCTTTTGATACATAAGTAAATGATTGACGACTTCTTAATTATGCAAAATGAAAATTTTCATTCATCTACCTTTTTTTGGTATTGAAAAAGCTTTGCCCCGGGCCTTTTTGTGACTAGAGTGTAATGTTGGATATTTGACTTTATTTAGGTCGTTGGATTATACTAAAAACATATTTTTTGTTGAACAAAAGTACTTAGTACTAGACTTTCACTAATGTGTTTAGCATTTATTAAACACTAGCTTTTGCCAGCGGCTTCACCCGCCCGGATAATAAGTAGCCTATATGTTATTTTAGACCACAATCTACATCTGTTCCCAATTTCACCTCGATCCCTACAGCCTTTCTGCAGTGATTCAGTATCTAACGCACACACAGACTAAGAAACTCATTTATAATATTAGTAAGATTGGTTTATCAAATACAAAAAGTAATCGTATGCACGTAGGTGCAGGAGTAGTCCTACCTACTAGATAATCATACTTAGCTAATTAAAGAGTTTTTTTAGAGCCGTATTCACAAGTATATCGAAGTTCTAGAGCTGCGAACTACCTAGCGAGTTTACCGGGGCTCCACCTCGAAGGGGTTGGAACGGGGTGGTTTTGAGGCAGTAAGAGTCTGATACTCCCCCTCGCCTTGCCCTACGCGAAAGAAGACATTGATGAAGGAAGATGATTTTCCACCCTTAAGAAAGTTCATCGAAGTTGGCTTAGGCATAAAAGTGTAACAAACTAATAATACACTAAAACACTCACTAAGCTACGATTATATTGCTAACACAAAAAATAAGCAACAATAAATCTAGCAAACTCAATACCCCTTCATAAAAATTCACCTCCCAAGGCTGCCTGAAGTAATCATTCAAGCACGATGAATATTACGACATTCTTGTTAGCGAGGAACGTTTTGACATGGGTAGTGGGTACATGACACACGAAAGGGTAAGCACCGCCATTTTGTTTGCCATCAAATCATTTTACCGTTATTACAGTTCCACACGGTGATTTTGTGTGGACCTTTCTTTGGTGCAATTGTTTAGAAGGTTTAGAATGGATTATTTTTTTATAGGTTTTTTAAGAGTTAGGAGGGTATTGGTCTATGAAACTATGTGACAATTCCACTGATAAGCTATGTAGCTGTGTGTGGAAGAGACGCAGTTCGAGTACCATTTATGGTAGGACACATTTATAGCACGCATCCGCACCGCAGCACGCAACTATAGCACGCATCTTTCCTTATAAAAAACATAGCTTAGCTGAGTCCGTTTTAACCAGTGCCAAATTATGTGTACCAATGATTATGATTGGTGGAGCTAAACGCATCCATAACAACGTAGCACAGCACATCTTTGGTGGAAAAGCACACTAAAGCAAAATCTATATTTTTGAGATTAATACAAAAACATTCTAGTAATTTTATTGTAGTAGTATAATTTTAGTAGTAATTGTAGTAGTAAAATAATTTTCTAGTTGTTTGTGAATAACCCAGACTTATAATGACTTTTACCTTGAAAACAAGCGACAATTTACAATACTCAATCTAAAACGTAACATAAAGATCATTCTCATATGAAAATTCAACCCACGTAAAGGAAAAGGCCCAAAGTACAGTGAGGATATTTGAGTTCCCTCCGGCGTCAGAACGAACCTCCGCTTGTTAGCAATTTAATCTGATATCATATCAAGCTCATAACTGTAAAACGATCTACGTGTCATTCGAATTTAGACCTTTTGGGTGTCAGAAATTCACTTCCCTACTTTTACTTTGAAACTCGATGCCTATGAAAAATATTGGCCACAGAAAGTTCTAGAAAGAGACGAGTGTAAGGACGGTAGGGATGCTTTTGCCCTGCAGTAAGACGACAGTGGCTGAAAATAAATAAATAATACAATATTTTTACTTTCCTATTTTTACTTCCAACTTTTATTAATAACATGTCCGGTGTATAAGGAAAGTGAGTTTGCGGGAGGTTTTTAATAAAATTATATGAAATTTATTTTGGGTAGCTTCAATTATGTCTATTTTTAGGGTGGTTGGATGGACACGTGTCTTCATTGGGCTCTATAAATTGGCTCTGTAAATTATATATAAAAATATCGTCACGCCTTTTATACCCGAAGAGCTAGGCAGAACTGCACATAACGGCACTTAATGCCACTGTATGTACACTCACTTTTTACCATTTGTGTTAAGTTACCCTGTAATAGAGGGCTATTGTCATATACTAGACATGCCAGACTCCATGTTACAACTGAGAAAATTTTGAAAATCCACAATACATAGCTATGCTGTGCCCGACCCGGGAATGGAATCCGAGACCCCTTGCCCGGCAGTCACACTTGAGACCACTCATCTAACAAAGCAATCGAGACAGTAAATTACATATAACGTAAAATAAATAAAACGTATGTATTAACAAAAGTTATACATAAAATTTAAACTGTACTTACCAGTAACCATATCTACTTCATCAGAAAAAAACGGAATGTTTGAAGTTATGTTATTTTTATAAATACACAAGCGTCCATTTGACTAATCACTCGGAACGCCAATAAACTCACAATGTATAAAATATCATGAGCAAGTTATACGGTGTGTTCCTAATTCCATCAGTCTTTGGCGACCTAATTTCGGTTTCCGATCAGTCATCAATTTGGCATCCCATATTTCGGGTTAATATTTAGACCTTTCCGTCATACGATACATTGTATTTTGACAATGATATATTTTTTTACGCTTTCGAGGTCATAGCTCTGTCAGCTTTTTGTCAGGGAGGGTTTCATCTCTATTATGTAATAGGTGGCTTAACGATTTGTTTATGATAAATGGAGCTAGCAAAATTCAGAAATAGGTGATTATTAGTCTCACCCGTTCTGTACAGCTCCTATTAATCGTACCGTGATGTTATATAATAATATATAACCTATTCCTCGATAAATGCACTATCCAACACAAAAATAATTATTCAAATCGGACCAGTAGTTCCGTAGTTTAAAATTGCAAGTTACCTATTTCCCCACTTATCAACGAGGAATATAAGTCTATACTTATATTATTATATGAGTTACTTAATTACTATGTGCAAAACAGTCAATAAGAAATTAATGAAAGATTCAGACCTTTTGTGTCTTATACACAAAAGGCCTGAGAAGTAGGTAGGTATTATACTATCATATTTCTACTAAATGAATAAAAATGGAACAAAGAAAACAATAACTAGCAAATAAATAACTTCGTACCGTACCGGCCTACGAAAAACGCCATAGATAGGTACTGTCAGCCAACATAATTTATTTAAGACATTATTCATTTTGTCTCAAGAAAAACCGATTACAGAGAAAATATCTACTTAGGTAAATGTTCCACACGATTTCCCTTAATCTTTCGTCGCATTTGCAACAGTAATTCTGGTTAAACTTGGATTGCTTTTAAAAAGTTTGCGGGAACAAAGTTTTTTGTTTTTGTATCTTCTTAGGATATCGAAAATGTTATTTGTATTGAAAATCAGAATAGCAATTTCATGGTTAATATATTAAATTACTGAGTTTGAAATTACTTGCGTATGATGATCGTTACCCTCTTATAAGGTATCTTGAGGTGATTGATTTGTTGCTTGTTTTATCGGAAATGTTCTGTAATTATGTTAGGCGTGTCGCGTTTTGTGGAATAATAGGGAATAATTTACACTGTATGAGTAATGTTGTAACATAAAGTATAAAATTTTGTGGCTCAGGCTCAGATTGAAAGAGGTAATTTCAATCAATTCAAGGCCCATAATTATAATGGCTTTCTAACCTACGTTTAAATTGACAATTAATAGCTTTTTAACATCAACATTATCAATATTTGTAACACGGAATTACATATCACATTTCCCGGAGAATTTATCTGAAACTTTCCAAAATGTGTTCTCCTTGCAGGACTAATGTTTACCCGACTTATTTTATTTATCTTATTGTTACAGGAAGAAAAAGACCAGCTCCTCACGACAAATTGTTGGATCACACAGATCTGGACAGACTATCACCTGAGGTGGAACACCAGTGACTTTGACGGCATCGGAGTCATCAGAATACCGTATGAAAGGGTCTGGAGACCCGACATCATACTTTATAACAAGTGAGTCTTTGGTATATTCGTTTGTACATTTTTTTTAGATTTAATAGCTTAAAATAGGGATATTATACTCAGTAAAAGTCTGATTGTGTCAAGCGGTAAGTCTCTAGTTAGGCAAAAATGTACAATGTAAGTTAAAGTTAGACGACATTAATTAGACTAGATAGCTAAATTTTCCACTTGTAACTAAAAGGATTAATAAAATCATTCATTACAGTTACACATATTTATCCTCATGTCTTTGAAACTCAATCAATACACGTGAAATTGTTCGTAAAATCGCTGAATCAAATCTAGAACTTACTCTGCTTCTGCCATGTCTACACTAACCTAACCGATCGATTATATCCAATATCTGAATCTGAACTTCAAGCAAGAGTATGCATGTGTATAGAAATTTAATTATGGAAGTTTGTCCACTTTACTTGTAGATAAACCAGTACTAATTCAATAGCACAGTTAGTACTTCTATATACCTAGATTGTTTCTAAATATATAGTTGTATAGTTGTTAATTAATTTGTCTTGTATTTACATTCACTTTGTTGTTCCAATGTATCAGAATACGTAATGTATTCCAGATCAACATTTACTCAATTACCGAAATTAACATAATCTCTTTTGTTTTTATTTTAACCTTGTACTTAGCGAGTCAGTTTATAACGAATTCATAAAGGAAAATAAAATACAGCAAAATGTTTTCTTTCGCAAAAGTTTTGCTCAGATGGAGTAATATTGCAGTAGGTTGTAGATAAATGGGCTGATGCCTGAAAAGGGGTTGATCCTAGCGGGTTTACCGGCTCCGGCTCGAAGAGCAGGAGTGGGATGGGGTGGTTTTTAGTCAGTAAGAGTCTGACACTCCCTCTTGCCTCGTTCATGGCGAGATCATTGGATGATTTTACCACCTTACAATCAAAGAGTTGGATCATTTGAACTTGTTCAGGAGTTTTTATTGAAGATCAACCTATTTAAAAATAAAATAGGATAGTATTTATTGGCACGTGCTTATTAATGGAAAAATCCACAAATGTAACCTTAAAACTGTGCCAAAAATACCAAATAAAACAAGGAAAACTAAAGAAAAATCCAAACTACGATAACTAACTGTTACTGAAGAAACTTTGTATTAAACGTTCAACTTTACAAAGGAAATAAAAGAAAAATGGCGGCACTAATGAGGCGAAAAAATTAACCGTTCTTTGTGCGTTTGTTACAAATTGTTGATTACTACGAAGATTAAATAAATTAAATTACTTTAGAAATACATTCACATGCCTCAATATTGTGTTTTTTTTTTATTTATTGAATAAGCCGGTAAATGAACATATGGATCGCCTGATGGTAAGCAATCGCCGCTGCCTATGAACACTTGAAACAACAGAGGCGTTACACGTGCGTTGCCGGCCTGAGGGTTAGGAATTTAAAGGTTGTTGAGGAATCGGGATTAGGCAGATTGGGAAGGGGGGTATTAGAGCATCCGATAATCTCACTCACACAACGAAACACCTCTGGTGTTTCAAGTGTCCATGGGCGGCGACGATTGCTTGCCATCAGGTGTTCTGTCTGCTCGTTTACTGGCTTATAACAAAAAAAATATGCGTATGAATAAAAGGTTTTTCTTTCTTTCTTTTTACGTATCTGGGTATAACAGTCCACTGCGTTATCCATAACAACAGAGGTTCGATATTAATTGAGTATATCTATAAAATTAATGTCCCTCCCACGGTTACTGCTCAGAAATATATTTTTATCCAGTATTTATTTCACTTCGTTTGCCAGCTTGTTATAATGGGAATATGATGCCTTTTTTGTGAAATAAATATTGGAGTAGGTACGCCTTAAAATACGGTCAACGAAAGGAGTGTTTGATATTTAATATATTAACCCGTTTAAAACAAGGGAGGTTTATTTTGGACCACATTTTGCATGACTTGGTGAAATATAACTCAAAATATATTAATATATTATTTAACCTAGCAAAATTTGTAGATTTATTGAGAAAGGCCTTTTAAAATCCTTTTTAAAAGGCCGGCAATGCACCTATGACTCCTCTGGTGTTGCGGGTGTCCATGAACGGCGCTGATCGTCTACCATCAGGTGACTTGTAGGTTCGTTTGCCACCTATTCCATAAAAAATATGCTACCGAGATTGTAAAATCTCCCTCCTATTGGAGAACACTAATATCATGGCTTCATTTACAAACACGGGATCTATATGAGTGGCATAACTGTCTGCAACGGGGTTTATTAGTGCATGAAAAGGGTTTTAAGTATGAACCTAAACGATGATGAGTTTGTATTCAACTCTCAGACGGGATTGCGACAAAATGGACGTTACGGATTGGTCGCTTTGCTAACAGCATCTTTGGTAATCCAATCACCAGCCATCATTATCCTATAATACCTCTTTGCAAATTATGAGTAATGTACTTTTATGCGTCATTTAAGTGGTAAGAATGTCTGTCAGTAGATAGTAGTAATAGAAGAGAACTTTGGTTTCGTCTATCTGTACATACGAGTAGTTAATCTTCATTTTAGATTAATGAGTTGGAGGCAAGTGGCATATTATCTAGTAGTAATTAACTTCGCCGTATTAGGTATGGAAAGTGCTAATAGGTACAACATGTCTCTTTGTTATTTGAGTTTCAGTTTTGCCGAATGTTTTAGGTAATATTTTGTGTCATATTCAGTTAATTTTTTAGACACAGTTTATAAATTACATAATGACTTTGATCACGTAATACCTATGTAGTTAATATAAGGATAAGAAAAGGTAGGGGATTAATTTCATTTTACTTGGTTTTCCTTCCTGCGAAGTTTTGAAAGCATTTATAGGATTTCCGGGTTCGGAAAATTATGTTTGCAGTCCTTTTTAAACAAAAGTAACATTTTTTTCGGTTTGTGAAGCCGAAAACTTTAACATAATAAACACAAAACATGCTACATAATTTCGAATCGAATTTCTTCTGTTGTTTCTTCTCGACTAAACTAACGATCGAAAAATAAAGGAGTAAATCGAGAAGAACGAACAAAGGCGTAGTGTTCATTTAAAATGAACGATCGGACTATTAAACCGTATCTTTTTTTTTATCAGCCATGATTGCTTGCCGTGTTTGCGGACCTATATCCTTCCACTATTTTCCTTTCAAATATCCATTTTACAAAATGATATCTTTTCCAATTATAAATTTTGTTCATCTTTTTTTAATACAGACTGATAGACAGACTGCATACTTTAAAATGTTTAGTACCCCGAGGTTTCATCTAGTATGAAATCGTCTGTTGTTCAATCCCTTCTTGCTAAAGTAACGTGCAGTGACTTTGCTCATGCATTTTTAATTTAATCTTGTCTGTGTGTTTGACACAAATGTTATTATTTTCTTGCAAGAATATTATAATATTACTTCTTTATTCATGTGATAAAAGCGAGTATAGTCACATTTTGTCGTTGTTATTTGGGAAAAAGTTAAAAGTTGTATCACGTCGGTTATTTCTTGTAAGATTAGACAATTTTTGGCCCGTTATTGTGTACTTAGGCGAATTGTATTAGGGAGTGAGATTATGTTACACTCGCAAGTGGACATTATTGTCTATAATATTTTTTGTCTCAAGAGAGTCCTCTATGTTATAATCTAAAGATTTCTTTACCGTTGACCTCCTTAAGAATAAGAATAAGCTGGAAATGGAAGTAACGTAAAACTAAAACAACAAAACGATTTAGTAAACATTGTATTAGTATTCGTAAGTGAATAGGGAATGGTCGCTCAAATGGTGCGTATATATTAGGTCGCGAGGACAAGCTATTAAGTCGTGACGGGACTAAATGCATAATGTAGACGTGCTATCACCGACGCAGTGCCAGAACACTTTGCAGTTTCTTGTTACTTGCCAAATAAACATTGTTGAGCCACTGAGTTTAGTGAAATTGAACTGTCAAGTCAATTTATTACACGTCAAGTTGTACACCTGAAGTGAAGCGTTGCTTCGGACCGCTTGCCACATTGAGATTGATTCTCTCTCCGTTCCACACTATTAAGTAAGATGTCTGATATACTATTGTGTGTGGTTTGTTTGTGACTTGATTTATTAGTTAGTTGTTGAACTAACTTCCTATGGTATTATATGTCTGGTGTGTGTTGGACTGTTAATCTGGGGATTCATGGAGTTAGATCAATCGGGGTATGTATTCCGTAAGTAGGGTTTGCCTTTGCCCTTGGTATGTTGTAACAGGCATCGTGCACAATTGCGATTATCACGAAGATTCTGGAGTTAATACGATACTTATTCTTTTCTTTCCGGGTTTACGGACAGGGATAATCTTATGGAATCTTATAATAATCTGCTGTTTACAATTTTGTGACTATTAAGTTTTATTATTTTGTTATGAGCGTGTGATCGACTAGTGACTTCTAACTTTTCAGTTGGTTGGTAGCCTATTAGTACACATAACTACTCAATGTTATTTTTCACTTTCTAGTTTTTGGTTTTTGAAGTAGGTTTTTTAAACGCAATTATTTTTATCTTGAAACACTTCGTAAAGATTGTTTCTGTTTCATTCAGTAGTGCCCTTCGCTTTGTCTGTTCAGCTCTTATATTAGAAAGGTCGTCCCTAGGGGATAATGACAGGCCTGTGCCGTTGTTCCGATTCACATGAGACGAGTAAATGTATCTAATGAAGTGTCACTACGGACTGATAATGATAGCAATCAGGATGTGAAGGAGGAACGAACTTATTTAGTTTTTTTTCGTATTTTGGCTATTTGTTGTCCATAAGGATGTTGATTAGGAATAAGAAACATAATATTTGCTTCAAAGGTTTATTTGTATGGATGCAGCTGCAAAATTATATACATATAGTAGGTATATATCATTCATGATATAATTATGTAGTTATATCATTTTACAAGTCGTCTTGTACAGTACCTACAAATAATCTATAAAGTCATCTTGTTATTTCTAACGTTTAAAGAAATGAGCGTTATGATATTTTGATCGATTGGTAATTAAAGACTTGTACTTAATTTTTTCATTAGGTCTCTTGTTTAAGTTGTAAATTAAAATTGAAGTAGTTTCATAAATAAAGTAATTAGGTACAACTACAAATAAAAAATAAGAATACTAACGAATATGAGCCTCTAGAGTGGCTTGAAACTAGTCGAGATCCTCGTCTAATGGTTACGTGAATAAGCCGATAACTAATTTAGTATGTCTCACGAAAATTATAATAAAATTAAATATTTTTCCCTTGTTCAGAAAATAAAAGGGAACTTTTTATATTGATCCAAATTTAAGGTTATTTTCACGATACATCCTACATCCTCAGTATTTTCCTGCTCATTCATATCACTTACTAGGATTACTGATAACGGTGAAATACCTCGTGGGTTCCGTTTAATAGTAATGTAGTACAGTCATAACTATCCTTGCCACCTGCGGTATTGTTACCGTACTGATTTATTGTGAGAAACTGATTGTGGGTATAAGGTTGCTTTTCCAACAGAAATGTGTTATGCTACGTTGCTGTGGATGCGTAAATATAGCATGTGTAACAATGAATATGATTGAACAATGAACCGCTAAATAAAAAGAAATTTAGCATTTTTTGGGAGCGTTCCGTTTACACCCTGTATTTACAGAAGTAAGTAGGCAACTGCTTATTTATTTGCCCACACATCATAATTATATTTACTTAACAGCATCATTATAACAATAATTAAATTACAATGAAACCATATACTACAACATTTTAGCGGTTATTAGGTATAAGGTTTCTATACTTTATCTGGGAAAGCCATTTTAATTAATTTTCCTCTTCCGTACAAAATCTTAACTTAAACGCGTCTCTATAAAACAAACACCTAATTTTCTACAAGAATAGATATTTTCAACCAGTTAAACGCAATTTATTAGCCGACTGAACAAAAGTGAATGTTATCTGCTTAAAATCTAGGGAAATTTACCTTCATGAACTTGCTACCCGCCCTCAGGCAAGTGTTGACCCTTTTTAAATACAACCATGTGTATTATGTTTGAATATCTCAGAATATTAGATTACCATTTTATTTCATTGACTTTCAAACGTATGTAGGTTAAAAACCAGTAAAACATACTTACACATATTACCGACCTACAATAAATAATACATTTACAACTTATCAATAAAATGTCCGGCACGAATGGGCCGGCTCGACCGGATTGATACCACGGCCTCACCGAAAACCAACGTGAAACAACGCTTGTGTTATGTATTCCCCCCTTTCCAATCTTCCCAATCCCCGATTCTTCAACAACCCTTAAATTCCTAAACCTCAAAAGGCCGGCAACGCAGTTGTAAACGCCTCTGGTGTTTCAAGTGTTCATGGGCGGGGGCGCTTGTTTACCATCTGCTATGCTCGTTTACTGGCGTGTTCCATAACAAATTAAATGTTAACGTCTAATAAATACGTTGTAATTTTATGTTCCTGATTAATTTGTTACATAAATCAAAAACAAATATTTCAAAGCCATCATCATTTGTCATAACAATTTTGCAATTAATTATCAATTTTGCAGTTCTAATAAATATGTAAATAATTTAAATGATAAATTATGATTTTATATTACCAACAAACATAGATACTTTGTGTGTAAACCTGTATACATTTGTAAATTAATGAAAGGCATTTTCTGGAATTTGAATTGCAGCGAACAAACCTAATTTTTGATTTGGGTTTCCTTCATTGAGCCTTGAACAAGCATGGCGGTTAATGATCAAACCTTCTCCGTGTGAGATGAGGGCTTTGATCAGCAGTGGGGCCACTTATACTTTTGGTGTGTGTCACACACACACGTGTGTGATTCCTTGAGCATTGAAACATACAGTTGAAAAGCTAGTTATTAACCCGTTGTGTGCCCAAAACGTGGATCCACGCGAGACACAATGTATTTTCTATTGTGTCTTTAATACAAGAGGTTAATAAGAGATAGATATACTTATTTATGTAATTAAGTTATCAATAATCTTATAAAAATCCATGAAAATTAAAATAACAACCACTGACACCTTATTTACTTGTAATCTATCTGCGTAAATATGTGTTACCTGTAAATAGTGGGAGAATTTCGTCTCAAAATTTTCTGAGTGTTTCCCGAGCATTTCACGCTTCGTTTGACTTAACCCTTTTGTCTACATCCTTACTATTGAATATGCCTTACACTGACCTAATCTATATATTAGATTATGTATGTACATATATCAAGGAAATTGACTATTAATAAATTCACACAGACCTTGCCTACTTATGCGTCTATTAATTTAGTATTAGGTACAAATGGTTATATCATACTTAGCTACTAATCTGTTTTTAGAAATATTGTACTCTTTGTGTTTATTCCTGTATACTTATTTTTAGTTTAGCTCAACGTATATATACTATTTATAAAATTATTCTATCAGATCCTTATTGACAAGCAGACAATACATGGCTTCAATCATAAGGTTCATACAGCACACATACACGACGCGGCTATGGCACGTCATTTTATACTTTGGAAACAATACGAAAATGCTGTTAGTGCGCGTTTTGTGTAGACGTTATGAAATATATCATACGACATTAGATTGAATGTTCAAATTTAAATGACAATTTCTGGGTTGGAGCGATGGTGTTAAACTGTGATATGTCTTAAACTCTTATTCCTAGGAGGTTTACAAAGCTTACTTCTTTACGATTACAGTTACATAACGATAATCTCGATGTCAGTAACGAATTCACGTAGTACTGTAACTGGTATCGAATAGCTTTTCATTTACTTAAATCGATTTATTCGTGTACAGTTTAAATTACATTAACATAACGGTGTTTGGAACACAGAAACATGGTGCATCATTGAACAATTTGTGTTATACATACAACTGATTTAATACATAAATGTATCAGATGTGTAATTTCCATATTTGATCGTAATAATTAAGTGCAACATGTATTTTTACATGTATATTACGTATCTACGGTCTCCAAAATGTCAAAATAATAGGGATGATGACGGGGTACGTCATTTCTACGTAAAATGTACCTACAAAAGACGTCATGTGATATTTCAAATCATTATATCTTTGAAAGTATTTGTTTCCAAAATAAAAATACGTGTTTTCTTTTTATTTAAAATTTTGTAGCAATAGCTTTCCTCTTTGATATCTACATACAGGCTGCTACAAATCTGGTAAAAATTATTGTGTAATATTGGGTATGTTTTCAAAGTTAAAGCCTAGGAGTGAACATAAATTAACACTTATGACGTTTAATGGGGTGAGCAGAGCTGTAAATAGTGCTAAATACTACTTGAAGTCACGTTTCGTGTGTGCGAATGTATTATTGAACATTTTCCTGTGTATTTTGGCACGCAGTCCATGATTAAGTTTACTTTATGGTTAGATATTTTTAATGACCGCGGACCTGTGTATGGGAACTCAAATTATATATACAAATATTTTTAATTCATTTGGATTCGTTGCGTTTTTCTTTTCCATCAATTGTCTATTTGTTTATAGTTAACAGATCTTACTTTGTTTTGATTAGATTTGACTGAATATCAATAATCTATTTATGTTAACCTATTTCTAATGGGTAAAATCATCTAATGACTTTTCTCGTCTTGGGCGAAGCGATAGGGAGTGTCAGACTTTTACTGACTAAAAACCACCCCGTTCCTACTCCTATTTTTCGTGCCGGAGCCCCGGTAAACCCGCTAGGTAGTCCGCAGCTCCGGAACTTTTGTTAACCTTAGGTGTATGTAACAGTGACACATTATTACCTACGTTATGACATTGTAATCAAACCATCAAGAATGTATATAATTTGAGGTGAATCCTTTAAGACTGACATTAATTAGACTTTTGAGCTTCTGACACGTAGCAACTGTCGTAGATGACATAAGGCACCAAAGTAATTTGAGATTTCGGGAGTAGTCTCTAAGTTTAATTTAACTTAGCATGGGCTGTGGCTGTAATTTACGTACCTACTTAGTCCTTTAGTACAAATTATCTTGATTAAAGACTAAGATCAATAAGAGGCGTATTGGTTTGGGAATCTTGGAACGCTTGGTCGTCTGAGGTGTACCTAATAATGTCATTAATTTATGCGTTGTATAAACTAATATGTAAATGTTATATGAAAACACCGTATAGACGTAGAAAACTCATATCACATCACATCGACAGCCTACAAGTGGAACGTCTCACACGGAGAAGGTTTGAACATTAATCACCACGTTTGCTCGATGCGGGTTGGCGATTTCAGACTTAGAAAGTATAAGCGCAGGTTTCCTCATGAAATTTTCCTTCTAAATAAGCCTAAATAATTTTAGAAAGCACATAAGTCTCGGAAAAATCACATTGGTACTTGCCGTTGGTAGGTTTCGCACCCGTATCCTCATGCATGAGAAGCAGGCGTTTTATACCACGACCTTAGACGCAGAAACACAAGGCTATAAAACTATTAGTAGCTAGGTACTTAGGCCCCTACTAAGGTATCTTCGTTATGCACGAAAAGGGTTCGTAAACCCACATCATGTAATAATATAAAGCTATAAGTATGTACTTCAGGTATTTTATTATTAGTAAGTTTCCACACATACTTACCAACTCAACGAAATTTTTTGGGAGTGGAAGTTTATCCATACGAAATACCTAGAAATAAGTTAGTTGCTAACTTATGAGTAAATCGTAACTTAGTAATAAAAACTGTCTGGCTGTAGCGTCGGCCTTGCCTCAGGTATTGAGCGTGATAATGTCTATGTATGATGAAAGACGAAACATATTTAGGTTTCTATTCTTAAGTTTAGGTGAAGAAGGTTTTACCTCTAAATAGGTCGGAGTTTTTAGACATAAACAGATACATGACATGAAACATTGATTTCCTCTTACAACTTATAAAATTAGTAGGTATCTATTGTTAAATAATGTAATGTATCACTTGGTATCCAGAAAAGATCTAGAAGTGATGATAAACGAGGTATTTTTGCAGCAGGAAAAATCGCGAACTTTTCGGATCTGCTGACCTGCAGAACCTCTGTCAGACCCAATACAATAAAATGCCATTAATCACTTATCTGCTTTAGAAAAAGGGTCGTGACGTCCTTGACGGATCAACCTGATTGGTTACCGATTGCACAAATCCTTTTGTTTTACCCTCGGAAGTCAGGAAAAGCCGCTTGAGATTTTTACAGGGTAACCCTATATTTAGCATTATAATGGCGGTTTGGTAGGGTTGGTTGCTCGGCTGTCATCCTGAGCTAAATTTAACAAGGACTCTCGACTCAATTGGTATTAAACGCAATTATTTTACTATTATTGTCGCTTTAGATGTTTTACAACCTGTGTAAAATCTTCTGTATTACAGTACACCATTAGTATTTGGTCCTTACTTGGTCCTTTGATCCATTTAAATTCTTATTTCATAAATATGTATACAGAAGGAGGCAAATGTTTCGAATTAGGACTCAATTGTCATGCTACACAACATGAGTACTCCATTAGTGAAATGATCTGGGTATCTACTGGTCACTGGGAATGCTCATAAATGAATAGGAAACTAGATCTGAGAGATCTGTCCAATTAATGAAGCAAGTACAAATTGCTTTGTTAGCACAATGATTGCAAAAGCGATTTCCAAGCAGAAATTGAGGACATTTTGTCTTTTAATTCTACTGATTTAAATATTGTTTAAAATATGAAACTTTAAGATGTAACAATGTGGACAGGGTTTGTAGACTTGTTCATGTATTCAGGGTCATGTAAACATAGCTCACCTTGACATTTACTTTTTACCTATTTTTAGCACTTCTATGCTTCAGTTTCAGGCAACCGCTTTAACCCTTTTGAGAATACTTAAGAACATTTAGGAAAATAGTTTAGGCTTTTCTACTGAGTGTCTTAAGGCTTAATAAAATTACTCTTAGATCTCTAATCCTGGGGTTTAGCCTTAAGGCCTTAATTTTCACTCTTAGCCCTTGTTGACCGTGACCGTGAAGTTGGTGATTAAGGTGAAACCTCTTTCGTCGTATTTTGGAGACCAAATGAGAGGCTTATGTTTGTCAGAGCATTTGCGAAGTAAATCCTGAGAAACAATTATCATTGACCCTTTAGATGTGTTGAAGAGAACAAAGACCTAAAGGATTTTCGGTCAATACTTTATGTAGGCGCCCTGGTAGTTTATTAATGACCCTGATCTATGTAATTTATTCAAAATGCTTTTCATAATAAGAGAGACAATTGCCGTTTATATCCTAGTACTTATAGCAGTATTAACTAAAATGCTTAAAGTATTATAAGTAAAATTATTGTTGACTTAATTTAGTTTCCTCGTCGTTTAGTGTCTATTTAAAAATTCCATATAAATATAATTATTTTTTTTCCCAGTGCGGACCCAAACTACCGGTCAGCGGTGATCAACACCAACGTGATAGTGAAACACACGGGAGAAGTCACGTGGCTGAGCCATGGGATCTACGTCTCTGTGTGTGACATCAACGTCGAGCAGTTCCCCTTCGATGTCCAGCTGTGTACCATGAAGTGGGCGTCTTGGACTTACGATGGGTTTCAGGTAAGAAAATGATTTAGATTTTTCTTTAAAGATAATATATTCAATTTAAGATACAGGCTTACAATTTACAATAAGTACTATACAGAAAAATGGACGTGTTTGTGGTCCTTCGGTACGGATTTCCAATTTATCCATGTTTTTGTATAAATTACAAAAACATTGTACGACATATTTATTTTTATCTTTTTTATTTTGTAAATGGTAACGTTTATATCGGTTAAACATTATGAAATAAACCAGACTACATTTAATTAAGCTTTTCAATCATCACAATAACAATTACTTTCATACTGATTTAATAAATAAACAGTAATAATTCAATGATTGATTCTATGACATAGTACCTATAACTAAGTGCATGGTTATCACAATAATATTTGACTGACAATTGTCACACAAATGTTGGTACTGATAAATTTACCGTGAAAAATTACTAATTCAAATAAAACAATTTATTTTTTCGATTGTTCTAGTCTAACAGATAATGGGTAAACAATAAAATATTTAATATCTTGAAATAAGAAGGAATAGCTTTCGTTTTCCTCTAATTCTAGCACAAAGGCTTTCGCAGACGTAAAGGAGGCCATTACAAAACAGTTGTCTAGATAAGGTTTAGTTCTGTTAAGTACCAGTAATCGTTGATTGATCGCCACTCTAACGCCGGTTTAATGTTGAAGACTTTGTTGAAACTCGATTATGTAAACTAGGGCTGTTTGTCAGATAAAACAAACGTACTCATTGACTGATTTTACGTTACTTTGTTTTTGTAGAGCTTCCTTAAAGTTTGTTATGAGAGAATAGTAGCTTAAGCCCGCGACTTCTCTTGTGTAAAAAACTGTCAGCTTTTATATCATTATTCAGTAGGATACTTAGGTATGTAGATAACTTTTGTTTACAAAATTATAAATAATACTACATAAGGTGAACCTAAGGATGTATCTACCGTACTAAAATGTCTCTGACATTTTAATGATAACTTAAACTATACCTTAGTAACGATTTTGTTCCGGAAATAATTGCTAATGACTCGGGTAAGTAACCATTAAATGACTCTAATGATGACTACATGTGTGGCAGTCTGACATTCTCTATCAGCCAACCTTAAGTAAGGGTTAAGTAAAAAATTACATAAAAATAACCAAACTTATTTTCATATTTATATTTGATTTATTTACTTATCAAGCTCTCTGAACTTTATTAATAAAGTTACTTGATCGGCTTAAAACTAATAATTGACGGAAAATGACCTTAATTGTCAGAATCTCTAAACAAATGGACCAAAAATTGCTTTCTTGGTACAATAACAACAAAACTTATGAAAGAGCTTAGGTACTTGTAGACCGTAACTAATAAACAAATTGTAAATAAAACAACCCTTATTCATGAACTAGTAAGAATCTGAAAATAAGACAATAATCAGTCTTTATATAAATAATGTAATAAATTGTTAAGCGTGAAAAATATCTTGAACATAAATTTTCAAGAGATTTTCTGTTCAGCTTGACTGATATAAACAGGAAAAAATTTTTAGGTGTAGGAAAATTAAGTAAATTATTCTCATATATTCTTTCAAGCTCATCTTTCAATCTCATAAATTATTCTCATTCATCATCATCATATCACGTATTTTTTTTGTTACGTCCAGTACAAAAATTTAACGTTATGACCGATGTAAGGTATTTAATACAAAACATTTTTTATGGTTGTATGTACGTTTTAAGATATAAAACATATTACTTTTTTATCAAGAAATGAAAATTTTGCCTAAAAATAAATCTGTATACAGTAATGTTATAATAATATTTTACTGACAAGTAATTTTTTCACCAATTAAGTACGGTATCTATGTCATCAGTATCATATCCATTTGAAAAGGGTGTACACCCAAATAGTAACTATTTGCAAATATCAAGTTAGCGTCGGAATCAATATTCTTTCCGATCTTTACAAATAATACTACAACTAACTCAGCTAAGCTGTCAAAAATAACATTATCAAATAATTCTCCATCATAGGAGAAATACTTTTCTAAGAACTCGATACTATATCGAAATATCATATAGCAAAAGGTCTAGTACATGTCTGGAAATGATACAATTATGGTAGTGACACCTGATGCGCGAAGCCTAGCAATACGGAACTAATTCGATAATCCAATGTCGGAGCTATTCCGTTTAGGAAGGAGTTGTCAATTTAATTGACTCGTTTAGGAGCTACGTGGATAAAATATTCTTCAAATTGATTTATTGGTGTCGATACAAATATCTTAGGAAACTACTGATATTTCTTCTGAGAATTCAATATTTAAGGGCAATCTTACTAGAGTAGGTAATTGTGCACATCGATCAATAATATGGCTAACATGAATACTAGCACAAGGCCCTGTCTTGCACATGCTGAACTGGTCCTATTTCACCGCAAACTGGGAACAATACGTTTGGAATTTTTTTTATGAATATTTTCTTTACTCCTTTTTCGCTACCAAGGACCAAAGGACCGATTTAGTGAAAATGTATTTCTAATACTTTCCTTCTTAGTTTTTCACTCTGTACTTTACTGAACATTCCAGTTTAAACTTTGCATAAAGTATTACCGTTCAACGTTCTACCCGAGATTACTCTAACCAGAGTTACCTTTATTAACCGAGCAGTTAGTCCAAGATTAACTTGCAGGCGACAATTTAATTTCACCGGTGTATAAATATTTCCAGACTTGCATAATCTTTGGATAAACTCGTTTAAACAGTTCCCCGACACTTCTAACGAGTTTTCAAAGATTGTATTTCATAAATAATATTACGCTTTTATTCCTCGGCCCGGTAGCAGTGTAAAACTATGTTTCCTAACTTATGTTCAAAGTCTTTGAAAGTTCAGCTGATGAGATGGAGGTAAAGGATAAAGTAAATTGCTGCAAAATGTTTGTATGGAATGTTTGTTTTTTTACATTATATGGATTGGTCATAGAAATCTGTTGAGAATAATTAAAATAAAAAGTAGTACTGAATTTAATATAGTGCCTAGAATTGGTAATAAGACTGATATTACAAAAATGCACAGTAAAATCTGGTGCATTTATAATACGTACATTAAGCTGACATTATGTTCGGAGACAATTAAGACTGGCAGCAAAATGTGCCTTCTGTCAACTTGCAATAACAGTAAATCCTACAGTTGGCGCGGAAATTAAAAATATTTCAATCTGCGCAAAAAAAATAAAGATTCACAAAACAAATGTTTTAACGAACAGTAAACATTTTTTTTACTTATTTTCCCCACCAGGAACATGTTTCGAATGAACAATGAGCCACTAACAAAAGAAGTAATGAGCTTTTTCGATGGTAACATTGTAATAAGGAATCAACGGGGCTATAAACAAATAACTACCTATTTTTTAAACCAGACAAAAGGAAAAAAGATGCACATTTAGTAAGTATTTGAGAAATTTCTGCAGTACTAAAATTACTTGCCTGTGGCAGTACCAACAATGAATGTAAACAACAGGTTTATTTGCAAGAAGTGCATTAAAACAATGTTCGGTTATTTAAGTTCTGTTTCAGTTTTGTATTCCGCTAAAAGGTTTCTTTCATAAAGTATTGTACGAATGAATCGGGCAAAGAATTGGAATGGACTTGCTGTAATTTTTTAAGATATTTTCTGGTCGTATAATCTTATCGTTCTTTTACTTAAATCTAGTAGTGGAGTGCCTGGAGCATTCAAAACCGTAAAACCTCGGATTAGAGTTACAGTGAATGAATTAATATGATCGATGTGGGATATTGTTTTTTAAACTATAAATTGCAATGTTTACCCAAAATTTTTTTGTGCACTCCATTTTTTCATTGTTTAAACAAATTATTATAAAAAATTAATGTTTGACCATATATTTTCACTTTAAACGGTATTTTTTTTATTTATATGTTAAATATTACCTGAGTAGACATATAGGAACATTTTTCAAAGATACCTGTGTATAAAAATAGCAGTATCTCGAACAGGTAGAAAAACGTGGAGGGGAGAGCGGAGCGACAGCTGCTATGTACAATGGAACTTCTTGGCCAGTTTAATTATAAATGAAACGCACTCTATTGTGTACATTGAAAAAAATACGGTAATTAATTATGAGTAATGAAAAGAAAAAAAAATATTTGTACAAAATCTGTCTATTTAAATATATTACACGGTTGTCTACATCAAATTTTTTCTTCTACTTCATCTATCTGTATAATAGGTGAAGTATTGGAACAACTATTTCCGCTGCACTGTAAACATGATACACTGCGGTATAAACTACACTCGCGAGCAACCAAATCGACTCAACCTACATGTGCGCATTCGAAGATGTTTTCTTAAAAATATACTGAATTGTTTTTAAAAACCGATATACCATTAGAAAGCTTACAACTTCAGCTTTATATAGGTACCATTATTATAAAAATTGTATCAGTACTTTTTAAAATATTTAACTTAATTCAGCGGATTAGAGTATTTGCTCACTACGACTCCAACAAGTTATAACACAAACTACCCCTATAAAACCTCCACATTAAGGTTAACTTTATCTGTGGCTTATCGAAAGTTGATCGTACACATCTCCGCAAAAACGCTTCATTTTATTTCCAAAAATTTTGGATACGACACCAGAAGAAGCCGCTCAAGTCGTTGCTCTACTGGAACAAGGACTAAGTCAGCGAAGAGTTGCTGCTCATCTGAGTTTGAGCCAATCTGCAGTATCAAGAGGGTACAGGTAGTATCAAGATACTAGTGCCTTCAATCGAAGACCAAGAATAAGCCGCCATCGGTCCACCTCGGAGAGAGACGACCGTTTTATTATTTCAACTTCACTACCAAATCGTCACTTAACCGGTGTCGATGTTCAACAGGAACTCAGAAGAGTTCGAAGAGTGGCTGTCAGCGAGTGGACAGTACAGAGATGGTTGAAGGAAGCCAATCTCACCCCTAAACGGCCTGCCATAGGCCCGAAATTGACGACCCGCCATCGGCAAGCGCGCATTCAATTTGCCCGAGAACTCTCCGAGGTGGACCGGTGGCGGCTTATTCTTGGTCTTCGATTGAAGGCACTAGTATCTTGATACTACCTGAACCCTCTTGATACTGCAGATTGGCTCAAACTCAGATGAGCAGCAACTCTTCGCTGACTTAGTCCTTGTTCCAGTAGAGCAACGACTTGAGCGGCTTCTTCTGGTGTCGTATCCAAAATTTTTGGAATAGTGGAGTGCCTGGAGCATTCAAAACCGTAAAACCTCGGATTAGAGTTACAGTGAATGAATTAATATGATCGATGTGGGATATTGTTTTTTAAACTATAAATTGCAATGTTTACCCAAAATTTTTTTGTGCACTCCATTTTTTCATTGTTTAAACAAATTATTATAAAAAATTAATGTTTGACCATATATTTTCACTTTAAACGGTATTTTTTTTATTTATATGTTAAATATTACCTGAGTAGACATATAGGAACATTTTTCAAAGATACCTGTGTATAAAAATAGCAGTATCTCGAACAGGTAGAAAAACGTGGAGGGGGAGCGGAGCGACAGCTGCTATGTACAATGGAACTTCTTGGCCAGTTTAATTATAAATGAAACGCACTCTATTGTGTACATTGAAAAAAATACGGTAATTAATTATGAGTAATGAAAAGAAAAAAAAATATTTGTACAAAATCTGTCTATTTAAATATATTACACGGTTGTCTACATCAAATTTTTTCTTCTACTTCATCTATCTGTATAATAGGTGAAGTATTGGAACAACTATTTCCGCTGCACTGTAAACATGATACACTGCGGTATAAACTACACTCGCGAGCAACCAAATCGACTCAACCTACATGTGCGCATTCGAAGATGTTTTCTTAAAAATATACTGAATTGTTTTTAAAAACCGATATACCATTAGAAAGCTTACAACTTCAGCTTTATATAGGTACCATTATTATAAAAATTGTATCAGTACTTTTTAAAATATTTAACTTAATTCAGCGGATTAGAGTATTTGCTCACTACGACTCCAACAAGTTATAACACAAACTACCCCTATAAAACCTCCACATTAAGGTTAACTTTATCTGTGGCTTATCGAAAGTTGATCGTACACATCTCCGCAAAAACGCTTCATTTTATTTCCAAAAATTTTGGATACGACACCAGAAGAAGCCGCTCAAGTCGTTGCTCTACTGGAACAAGGACTAAGTCAGCGAAGAGTTGCTGCTCATCTGAGTTTGAGCCAATCTGCAGTATCAAGAGGGTACAGGTAGTATCAAGATACTAGTGCCTTCAATCGAAGACCAAGAATAAGCCGCCATCGGTCCACCTCGGAGAGAGACGACCGTTTTATTATTTCAACTTCACTACCAAATCGTCACTTAACCGGTGTCGATGTTCAACAGGAACTCAGAAGAGTTCGAAGAGTGGCTGTCAGCGAGTGGACAGTACAGAGATGGTTGAAGGAAGCCAATCTCACCCCTAAACGGCCTGCCATAGGCCCGAAATTGACGACCCGCCATCGGCAAGCGCGCATTCAATTTGCCCGAGAACTCTCCGAGGTGGACCGGTGGCGGCTTATTCTTGGTCTTCGATTGAAGGCACTAGTATCTTGATACTACCTGAACCCTCTTGATACTGCAGATTGGCTCAAACTCAGATGAGCAGCAACTCTTCGCTGACTTAGTCCTTGTTCCAGTAGAGCAACGACTTGAGCGGCTTCTTCTGGTGTCGTATCCAAAATTTTTGGAAATAAAATGAAGCGTTTTTGCGGAGATGTGTACGATCAACTTTCGATAAGCCTCAGATAAAGTTAACCTTAATGTGGAGGTTTTATAGGAGTAGTTTGTGTTATAACTTGTTGGAGTCGTAGTGAGCAAATACTCTAATCCGCTGAATTAAGTTAAATATTTTGAAAAGTACTGATACAATTTTTATAATAATGGTACCAATATAAAGCTGAAGTTGTAAGCTGTCTAATGGTATATCGGTTTTTAAAAACAATTCAGTATATTTTTAAGAAAACATCTTCGAATGCGCACATGTAGGTTGAGTAGATTTGGTTGCTCGCGAGTGTAGTTTATACCGCAGTGTATCATGTTTACAGTGCAGCGGAAATAGATGTTCCAATACTTCACGTATTATACAGATAGATGAAGTAGAAGAAAAAATTTGATGTAGACAACAATGTAATATATTTAAATAAACAGATTTTGTACAAATATTTTTTTTTTCTTTTCATTACTCATAATTAATTACCGTATTTTTTTCAATGTACACAATAGAGTGCGTTTCATTTATAATTAAACTGGCCAAGAAGTCCCATTGTACATAGCAGCTGTCGCTCCGCTCTCCCCTCCACGTTTTTCTACCTGTTCGAGATACTGCTATTTTTATACACAGGTATCTTTGAAAAATGTTCCTATATGTCTACTCAGGTAATATTTAACATATAAATAAAAAAAATTACTGTTTAAAGTGAAAATATATGGTCAAACATTAATTTTTTATAATAATTTGTTTAAACAATAAAAAAATGGAGTGCACAATAAATTTTTGGGTAAACATTGCAATTTATAGTTTAAAAAACAATATCCCACATCGATCATATTAATTCATTCACTGTAACTCTAATCCGAGGTGAAAACCCCCAGGCGCTCCACTATAGGTGAATAATGATTTCTCTCTTGAGTACAATTTGCGAGATGCTAAGTATTGCCAAAAAAGTATATCATGCGAATTTTCATTTGACTTTTCCAAAAATATTCAGATGTTTGTGTAAGAAATAGAGTTCAGCTTGTGAAGTTTTTTGTTTGGTCCAAACTTAGAACTAGTAACAGTTAACACTTCGAATATTCTTCTTCTTTCTTGAAACTTTAGTAATATAATTAATCAAAATGGCTATCGATCGAGTCCTTTGTATCGTGCTAATTAGTTAAGGTACTTTAATTTGATGGATTGCTACAACCTTTAGTAGATACTGACACGCATATTCATTAAAATGTAATGAACAATACCAGGGCATTTCATAAAGTATTGTACGAATGAATCGGGCAAGGAATTAGAATGGACTTGCTGTAATTTGTTAAGACATTTTCTGGGCGTAAAATCTTATTGTTCTTTTACTTAAATCTAGGTGAATAATTATTTCTGTTATAATGGCGTCTACTATACCAGATTTAACAATGTGGGGGTTCTCTCTTGGGTGCAATTTGCGAGATTCTAGGTACTGCCAAAAAAGTATATCATGGGAATTTCCATTTAATTTTTCAATGTTTATGTAACTGGAGTAAAATTGTATACTTCTGGTCTTTTGGCATCGTTGCATCATTAAGTTGGTTAGGTTTTTGGTTGGTGGAAACTTGGAACTAGAAACAATTGATAGTACGAATGTTCTTCTTCTTTCTTTGAACTTTAGTAATATAATTAATCAAAATGCTACCGATGGAGTTCATTGTATCGTACTAATTAGTTAAGGTACTTTACCTTGATGAATTGCTACAACCCTTAGTAGATACTGACACGCATATTAAGGGTGCTTTTCCACCAAAGATGTTCTATGCTACGTTGCTGTGGATCTATTTGACTTCCACCAATCATATGGATTGGTACACATATCTTAGCACTGGTGGAAATGGACTCAGCTAAGCTATGTTTTTTATATGGAAAGATGAGTGCTATGGATGCGTGCTTTGGATGGTCTAATATCGATACATCGCATACTCGAGTTGCGCATCTTCCTCGCACAGCTACATAAGCTTTGTAGTATTATTATAGTATCAGTGGAAATGGTCACATAGTTTCACAGCTTAGCTATTACATCCTCGGAGCATAGCTACATAACACATCGCTGGCGAAAAAGCACCCTAAAACAAAATGTACAATACTTACCAGTACCGATTAAGAGAAGAAAGAATAATTAGTTTCCACAAGGAAGACTAACGAAATGAAATGTGATAATAAAAAAGCTAATTTACCAGCGTAAACAAAACAATATTAATTTCCTTAGAAATGAGAGAAGTTATTTTGTGACCCAACCGTGAGGATGACTTACCTAGTAAAACTGGCAATTTTTTACTTTTTTCATTATGTAATGTAATTAGTTACATAGTGCCTAACGTAGATAAGTGTAATATAAAACAATTTACTTTGTTGTTGTTATTTTTTAAAGCTTTAATATTTAACATCTGTTGATGTGAATAATGATGGGTTGTTAAATCTTAGAGCACAACTAAACTATCAATGTAATGATGTTTGAACACTCTCAATGCTACAAAATAATATTCAACATATTAAAACTACAGACATTATATCGATAAATTGGAAAAAGTTAATCGAAATAGAGACACGTCATGCCGTACAATCATGACGTCACAATACGTCATATGTTTTGTAGAACACCATTCACTATCAGGGTCAAGGTAAAACTATTGTACTGGTCACGTTTAGACTACATAGGAAAACAGACTTGAATTCGTACTTTTAAAGTTCAATTTCCCTTAAAAAGACTGTTGCCATGTGATTAATAGATTCTAAACGGACGCAACTAATTCTAAAATTAACTCAATTATGATGAAATAGATTAATATTTTAAAAACTAAATATTTTACTTTCGGTGTAAAAATCAGCATTTTTGTTCAATACTTGTCAGGGACATTGACCTTTCATGTTGTGGTAAATTTGATAACAATTGATAAGATAATAAATACACTCAGTTGGTCACTATACGTAGTAGTTGTAATAAACTGGTAAACAATCCTTAAACTCTAGTTCAAAATATAGAACAATTTAAAAACAAAGTTTAATGTTTTTAACTAGCTTGTACTGATTTCTCCTGCGATACCCGAATAAAAAGTAGACTGGTATCCAGACAAGATTAGCTAAGAAAAATTCTGTAAATCATTCCGTATTTATTACAATATCAGTGTCATTAAAGATAAGTTAGTTAGCAAAACAATGTAAGATACAAACTGATAATGAATTCTCTGTATCCGTATCGTTTAACAACACGATTGCACAACAATTTGCTGGTGGGCCGCCAATTCATATTGCGATCGTTGCGCAAGAGACGATGGCGCGTGATTGCGCCATAATATTAAATCGTAGTACAACGTTGTTTTTTTTTTATAGAAGGCATAAGCAGTAGTGCTCCTGATTTCTAATCTATATTATTCTAGTTATTTCATCTTATATTTTATAGTAGAAATGTCGAGATACTCTAGTCTTTTTAAATAATTTGAAAAATTAGTTACAATCATAGAAGAGTACGGGCTATATATATGTTTTGTTTATTTTTAGAATGCTATTACACAATTGTATGACTCTGCAATGGTTTGTATGTAATATTACGCTTGTTATTCCTAAAACAGGCAAGTGGAAGTGATTATTATTCAGTATTTATTTTTAACTATTTTTGACTGCCTTGCCTGTTTGTCGAGTGATCGCAAGTACCGGACAAGGTTTCGATTCCCGGGTTTAGCCTAACCCGGGAATCGAACCCGAAAATCCGAAATAAGCCCAGTAATACTTATATTACTGGGCTTATTTCGGATTTTCGAAAATTTCTCAGTAGTAGCACGGTGTCTGGAATTGTGCCCAGTAATATTATACTATATGGCAATAGGCTCACCTCCTATTACAAGGGACTTACAATACAAATGGTGAGATGTGGGTGTACATTGTACAACAGTATTTAGTGTACACTTCTGCTTACCCCTTCGCGGTTGAAAGGTGTGACGTTGTGTGTCTATTTTTAATCAGTTTTGTAGTTAGTTATTGATGTTATTGGCATATTACTATTGAACAATGTTACTTAAATAGATTTTGCTATTGAAAAACCTGATGGATTGTTAATACCGGTATCGAATATTGGGATATCATGGTTGGCATTTAATCTAGCGATGAATAGTCCAAAGAGGTACTTAGTGACATCCAATGTAGTATTAACTTACAACAGGAAAACACTCAAATTAAATAAATACGGATTCGATGTCGATGATGTATTGTGTACAGCTGATAACTTGTCGGTTTATCTTTAACTACTCAAACTAATGAAGTGTTTTACGTGGCATTACGTCTCATAATGAGCACCTCTGCCTACCCTGTCGGGGATAAAAGGCGTGACGTTGCTCTTTTTATCTAATGAAGTGTTTTAGAATTGAATGGTAGACAGAATTGAAATAGGAGTTTTCATCACAAGATGAATTTATTTACAGTTTTTCATTACAATGACATTGATAAAGAGAGAAATATTAGATCGAATTGGACGATGGTCAACTAATCCGCGTATTGATCATGGGACACGTAGTTGAGTAGATTAAAACTATTCAGTATAGTTTTAATATAGTACTAAGTACCTAGTTAACATTTTTTTTACTCATAATAGGTAAAAAACATTGTACAATTTTAAGTGTATATTTTAGGTAAAATAAATCTTTTAAGATTTAGAACAATTTCTTAAAGTCTTTGCTCAACTAAAGTTGAGTTTATATATTTTTCAGAAACTTTTAATTATTTAATTTATGGTCACAAATATTTGAAGCAATAGATATAGATATAGAGGTAATCTTAATATTCATAAAATATTTATATTTATTAGGTATATTTTTGCTATTCGTTTTATGACCACGTATGGTTTCTGGTACGAATTTTGGGTAATAGATTTTTTTTTAATTAATGTTATTTTTCTTTGCATTCAGTTCCGTCAACACCGATGCCATCGTTTTGTAGCCTCGCATATACAGCTCGGTGAAACAGTCGAACATCGTGTAGCTATACAACGATGATCTCATCGACCGACAGCGTGAAGTGGGCACGCTAGTCGATACGAAAACCGAGCCGAGCAAATAATTCACTAGGTTGACTAGTTGAAAACGACTTTTCTAATAAATAAAATTAGTGAAAATGTGTATGGGGCGCACATTTTGAACTATATAATGGGACCACTGAAAGAAACGTCAATATTACTATTTTATTTCATTTATGTACCACTTGCAAATCGCAAAAGTGTAAAACACTACCCTGACCGGTGGATCACTTGGCTCACGGGTCGATGAAGAACGCAGTCAACTGCGCGTCATAATGTGAATTGCACATTTGAACATCGACATTTCGAACGCACATTGCGGTCCGTGGATACACATCCAGGACCACTCCTGTCTGAGGGCCGGCTGTTCAGCTAATACTACCACATTGCTGTCTTACCTGTTTGTAAGCAGCTTTTGACGGTTCTAAGATGTCGACGTGTAATGCGTCTATATTTTAGTCCGTTTAAAAATGATACAAGAGTACATACAAGAAGCACACAGTCGTGGTAATGTTTCAACCAAAGTGGTATGGGAAGAACTATTACTGATACGTATCGTCGTCATATGTGACGGCGAGGACACGTTTTGGTGTTTGTTCTACTTATGTACGTGGACTCTTTGATCGGTTTCAATCATTTGAACCTGAGAGTAGCGTACCACCACGAAGATTGATTCATTGCCTCTAACGCGACTGTACTAATTGTCTAATGTATGTGTTAAGTATGGAGGCTCGTAATAATTACGTGTCTACTTTACTTGTATATCGCTGGCCTCAGATCAGGGAGGATCACCCGCCGAATTTAAGCATATTAGTAAGCGGAGGAAAAGAAACTAACCAGGATTTCCTTAGTAGCGGCGAGCGAACAGGAAAGAAGCCCAGCACTGAATCCTGTCACAATCCTGTGGCGGGAGATGTGGTGTTCGGGAGGTTCCGCTATCTCGATACGATTGCTCGTGTTCAAGTTCTTCTTGAATGAGGCTGTTAACCCATAGAGGGTGCCAGGCCCGTAGCAACAGAGGAACGTGACGAGAGGGATTCTCCTTAGAGTCGGGTTGCTTGAGAGTGCAGCCCTAAGTGGGTGGTAAACTCCATCTAAGGCTAAATATTACCGTGAGACCGATAGCGAACAAGTACCGTGAGGGAAAGTTGAAAAGAACTTTGAAGAGAGAGTTCAACAGTACGTGAAACCGATCAGGGGTAAACCTGCGAAACTCGAATGAACGAACGGAGAGATTCATCGTCTACTCGCGGCGTGCAAGTACATACCTTGATGCTGTCGGTTAATGACAATCGTTAGCACGGGTTGTATTCGTGACGTCAGCAGGCAGCGTGCACTTCTCTCTTAGTAAATACATCGCGACCCGTTTGATGTCGGTTTAAGCGCTGTTCGTGCCCTCGCGCCATTGACCATTTCAGGACAATGCACTGTGACGGTGGCGGATCGACTGTCAGACGGTAGTTGTATGAATCGCGCACGCGTTATGATGCGTCCGGCCTGACGCAAGTTGATGCCGCGCTTATGGTGACGCCTTCGTGCGCACATACGTGTGGCACATCTGT